>NC_058058.1:1735086-1882586 GCF_020085105.1 Siniperca chuatsi
CATGTTTCAGTACTAAAGATAAAAAGTTGAAAGCGGGAAACTCTTTTTTTTAGTTTAATTAACAAACTTAAACATCAGTGTTCAATAATTACACGATATGAAAAAACTACAAAACTTTCAGATTTGTTTTTTCTCCACTTTTAAGCAGACATCTCTACTGAACATTGACTAAAGGCAGACTTCACTACTAACAAACTTTTTAAGTGCTGAAATGCTTTTCCAACTCATAAAATTAATCCTACTAATACAGCATGTGGTTAAACCAGCTGCAGTGATACCGTGATATTCATGGGTTATACTGAGGATGTGAATTAATCAGTCTGGGAGGAAGATTTTGTAAAACACTTGCAATGTTTCCAGATAAAACACTCACTAAATAAATACTATATTATTATTACATTTAAATCAATTAAAAACATTTTCTTTCAGTCAGTTTTTAAACTTTTTCTGAGGACAAAATTATGAATTAAAATATTTTCTTCAATAACTACCTGTACTTTTAAAATGATAAGAAAGTACAAACTGTCAAAATGAAAATGTGAAGTGTAACTAAAGAGTTTCTCCATCAGACAGAATTCTGCCTGTATTACAGTGAAGTAATGGTCACTGCAATAATATTACATTTCAACTATCAGCAAAAATCTTCAATTAAAGCTTGTTTTTATTAAGTAAAAAAACTGAATAAATATTAAATTTGAGTTCATGTAGAAGTTAAAGGTACTTACAGTTAACATCCAGTCTGGTTCCTCCACCGAAAGTCCACCACAGTGATACAAACTGATTGAGTCGTCGTACAAAAACCTCTCACTGCAGAGAGACACGGCTCTCTGACTTTGAACACAACAAACTCAACATCAACACTCCCTGTTTTTAAAATAATTAATTATTTCATATTATATTGATCAAAGAGGGACATCATTTTCAGAATTAATCACATTTGAATATATGTTTTAACCTTTCTGTAAATGTGGAACTCTAATTATTCTAACATTAAATTAAACCAAAAAAATCCACTCTTAAAGAAAATGTATCTGCAGTCATCAAAACCAATCCACATGAAAATGTTCACTGACACATTATTAATCAATACTTTGGTAAATGTATTGATCCATTGAGAAACAGCATCGTCAGAGTAATCCAAGTCCCTGCTGGAGTCAGTCAGAGCATTTCCATAGAGAGCCACTTTGCATCAGCAGCACCATGCTCCAGTGCTCTGGGAGAGTTTATAGTCCTGAGAGTTGAACACTGGATGACTGACAGCTGTCCTTCATGACAACAGAAGCCACAGAAATCCTCCTCATCAAAAACATGACTTTGCTCTCCGTTCTCATCTGGACTCTCCTCTGCTGCTGCTTCACAGGTAAAGTCCAGAGAATCAAACTCCTCTCCTCTGTGGACATCCGTCCCTCTGAAATGAAGCCGACGAAACCCTGACGCTGCTTTATGTTTTTGTCTCTGTATCCTCAGAGTCCAGAGGCCAGGTCACAGTGACTCAGCCTGGAGCAGTGAGCTCTGCTCTGGGAGGCTCCGTCTCCATCAGCTGTAAGACCAGTCCTGCTGTGCACTATGATGGTTCTGACTACATTTTAGCCTGGTACCAACAAAAAGATGGAGAAACTCCTAAACTGCTCATTTACTGGGCAAATCGTCGAGAATCAGGAATTTCAAGTCGTTTTTCAGGCAGTGGATCAAACACAGACTTCACTCTGACCATCAGTGGAGTCCAGGCTGAAGATGCAGCAGTTTACTACTGTCAGAGTTATCACAACATCAACAGTCAGTATGTGTTCACACAGTGAAAAAGCATCGTACAAAAACCTCCCTCAGTCAGACTGAACAGAAACTAAACTGCCTGCTGCAGCTGGAAGCTACTGCAGAGACTGATACAGTTCACTGAGGACACACACACACACACCAAGATTGTTTTAAAGTTTAGCAAACACTAACATTGCACTAACTAATAAACAAAGCCTTTGTCATCATCTGTCTCAAACCATATTTCCAGGTTAGGACACAAAGACGTTGTAGTCCCTCATTCGTCCAGGAGTGTTCTATCGTAGAAAAGGTTTCAGTCGTAGTCTCAATTGAGAATGACTTCCGGATGGGAGCCGAAACGTCTTGATTCTGAAAACAGTGTCCAGATGACTACGACTGAAACCTTTTCTACGTTAGGACACAAACAACATTTCTTACTCCAAAGGTGACGCCTGCAGATTGTTAGCTCTTATCTTATCTTTGGGTTTTAGGCAAACTGCTGACTCAAAACAAAACCTGTCCACATTTATCTGACAATCTGAGGAAAACATTTTTACTTACCAGAAGAGGTATGTAGAAAACATCACCATAGTAAATCAGAGTGAGGTTTGTTTTTGACTGAAAGTTTATAGCAAAAATGTACAAAATCCTTTCCATCACCTAAATATTTGTGTTTATAATCTCATGCCATGAGCTGAACAACAAACAACCTTCCACTTCCGGTTAGTTTTAAGTTCCATGAATGAAGTTTAAAAGACTCTTAAAGATCGAACAGCATTAGTCAAAGAAGCAGCTGTGTAGTAGACAACTGTGTCATCTGCATAACAACAACTTTTTAGGTTGTTCATCATCAGTAGAAACACAGAGATCTGTAAGAAATGTTATAAAAGCATTTTGAATCAGAAATATTTAGTTCATGTAAGTACACCAACATACCAGCAGGTCTTTACTATGACCTTCTGTAAACCCAGACTAGGCTGAGCTCAGAACAACACTGACTTTAATGAAGTCTCTCAGTGCATTAATCAGTGATTCCAATAGTGTTGGCACAGGGATACTTGTTGAAATCAATGTGAACGTTACTGTACATTTCAAAACGTCCAGGAGATTCTTTCTAAACACAAGGGACCGTATTTGTATGATGAGAATAGCTGAAAATGTGGACTAGAGGTTCATCCATTAGTTCATCTGAAATCATCAACAGAAAAAATGACCATCAGGGACACACAAAGATTTTAGTATTAGTAGATTTAGGGGCTTTTATTAGGAATATTATAAGGAAAAACAGAACCTGAAGCACCAACATCAACAGGAGGACATTTGGAGTAGAACCATGGTTCATATGTTGAAACAAAGACCCTACAGTGATGAAGTTTTCACTGAACACATTAACAAAACAAGGTCTGTGATTGGCTGGCAAAAAATTATTTGCTGAAAAAGCAAAATCTGTGATTGTTTTAAGTTTTTGAGTTACTTCAGATCGCATTCTGGTTTGGATTGCATTTATTCTGGAGATAATTAAATCTAATCCAGATAGCTGATTTCAGAAGAAATCCACCAGTTTTCTTTAACCTGAAGCTTTCTAAGTGATGAAGGTTTGCAGGTGTTAATGTAGTTCCAGGCTGAATGGAGATTAATTCTGCCTGGATCACACTTTTTGTTATGTCATGGAGAAATGTGTGCAAACTTATTTAAATGTCTTTTGATAAAGAAATGAAGAGATTTCTTTGTGGGTCTAATATCACTCAGAGACAATCACTTAGTCATTTAGCAAAGAGCTGATACCTGACGATGTAATATTGTTGAGGAGGGATGAAGACCAGCAGAGTAGAAGTGACATGACATTTTTAATTAAGATGATAGAAATTTACTAACTGAGAAAAAATCAACACCTTTAAAGCTGTGGGAGAGAGCAGTGAGCCAATCCCAGTTTCAGTCTCCCAAAACCTCAAAATTCAGTGTCACTAAACAGCTGATACACATGGAAGACCAAACACAAGTCAATCCTCAGAGGCAGAGAGATTCAGAGTTTCTGTTAATCAACATGAGGATGATTCAAACAGCCAGCTGTCCCAGCACTGAGGAGGAAACACCATGATATGTTGAGGACAGCTACAGTTCACTGACTCTGTGTGTTTGCATATCTGTCCTGCCTCTCTGCTCCCAGCCGTTAAGAGGCCAGTGTTGATCAGTGGCTGTCCAGGCCTTTCAGAGCCACTGACACGCCGGCAGCACAATGATGATGTCACTGATTCCACTGCTGGCCACCCTGGGGCTCCTTGTTCAGGGTGAGACTCTCTTCTGAAAACTTTGCTTCAGGATGCAACCAGGTTCACCACAATGATGTTCTGCTGTGATGGAGAAACACTGAGACGAGCAGCATTTACCTTCTTCCATCTATTCTCCATGTTAAAGAAATGAGACTCTTCATCTTTCTCCAAGCTGGATTTGTCTCAATAACTCTTCTCCTCTTTTTCATGTTTTCCAGGTTCATCAGGACAAACCGTCCTGACTCAGTCTCCTGGATCTCAGTCTGTTGTTCCAGGACAGACTGTCTCTCTCAGATGTAAAACCAGTACGAGTGTTAGTAACATTGTTTACAGCTACCTCCACTGGTACCTTCAGAAACCTGGAGAAGCTCCTAAACTCCTGATTTATGGAGCTACAAACCGTCCGTCTGGAGTTCCAGGTCGTTTTAGTGGAAGTGGATCTGGGACTGACTTCACTCTGACCATCAGTGGAGTTCAGGCTGAAGATTCAGGAGTTTACTACTGTCAGCAGAGTTACAGCAGCCCATTCACACAGTGATACAACGTCGTACAAAAACCTCCCTCAGCTGGAGAGGAACTGATCTGACTCAACAGCTGCACTGAAACTAAAACATTAGAAGCTTCTCTGAAAGAAAACTCATGATTGTGTTAAAAAGTTATATTTTTATTGTGGAAATATTTTTCATACAATTCAGCAGAGTATTTTATTATGACTGACTAACAGTGTTTGAGACATTATCACACTGTTACAGTTTACTCAAACACGGTTTTACAGCAAAATTTCAATCAGGAAAAAAATGGTTCAACAAGGAATTGTAACACAAAACTCTGAATCATTTGTTCTGGAGAAAATGTTTAATCTTTGACCGATTTGTTAAGGCGACCTCTATTTTCAAACTCACTGAGAATACTGAATTAGTCAAGAAGAAACCTGAATTTAACACAAAGTAAGCAGAGAAATCAAACTGAAGGATAAATAGGTTAATTAGCTATTTAACACATTCAAGAAATGCATACAAACAACAAAACAACACTTTAAAACAGTAATGTTCTCTTTAGACCCAAAACATTTTACATTATTGATGAAGCAGAGATATACACTCAGTGTCCACTTCATTAGGTACACCTGTAAAGCCTAATGCAATCCAATAGAAGCTTTCTGCCATAAAGTCTACCTCAGTTTCAAGTCATTTATTGTCAAATACACAACAATTACAGTGAAGCAATTAATTAATATTTTTAGTTCTCAGACTCCCTCCATGAACGCTCAAACAATATGTATAAAAAGGAAATCATGCAAGTAAAAGAGAATCAAAGACATTAAATACTGCAGAAGTAAAAATATAGGAGTATAATATGATATATATAGTATATATAATACAATGAAATAAAATAGGGTAGGTGTACAGTAATGATATAATGAATAAACTGTAATGTATGGGCAGATAAAAACTGGATTTTAGACAGGCTGTGCACTCATGTATAGGTAGTATAAATAAAAATAAAAATAAATACATATATATATATATATATATATATATATATATATATATATATATATACAAGAAAAAACTGAATGAGAGAGTGGAGAAACATATCAAATGTAGATGCTTCGGTGCACCAGGGCTCACTGAACGGTTTGGTGAGGATGAAAATGATGTGAATAAAATGCTCCGGCCTTTACAGTCACCAGATCTCAACCCAGTTTCACACCTGTGGAAGGTTTTGGACCAACGTGTAAGACAACGCTCTCCACCACCATCTCCATACGACCAAATGATATAATATAAACTCTCATCTTCAGATCTGTGTAGTGACGTCTGTGACGGTCTCTGATGCTGTATTTGCTGTTTCTCTCTACCTGCTGTACTCAGGTCTGTCTGATCTCAGTCAGATGACCTGATTAATAAAGGTTGTATATATAACTGAGGGAACATCTTGTGGAGGAGGTGTTCATCCCTCCAGTAGAGCTCCACAGACTTGGCAAGGAGCACTGAAGCTGTTCTGGAGGCTCGTGGTGGCCTGACTCCATACTAACACACTTCATGCTGCCTTTTCCTGTCAGTTGTCACCCAACTTTATATATACTATATTTACTGTTTGTGTGTGTGTATATAATATGTATGTATGTATGTATGTATGTATGTATGTATGTATGTATGTATATATGTATGTATGTATGTATGTATGTAATATGTAAATCAGTAAAAATTTAATTCTTTCCTTTTGTCATCCCTTTATTTGTCTTTGTGGTTGAACTCTTCAGCAGAAGCAGTATATACTTTTTCAAGTGTTAAATATGAAGATGACACTCTATTTGTGTCTTTCTATGCTGATGATATTCTGCTTTTTATTTCAGATGTTTAAAATATTTTTCATACTTATTTAAAAGAGATGATTCGATGATTAGATTAAAGTTTTCCTACCATGTGATTTTGTTCCGAAGGTTTATTATTACAGAAAAATCTGTAATGACTATTGGAGAATATAGTTTCAGTCAAGAAGGCATTCATATCAATTGTGACAAAACATTTTGGCCTTATACTACAACCATCACTGGTTTGGACGAATCAAATTATAGTGATGAGTTTTGTCTGACGGTATAAAGTCTCTTAATATAAAGTATGTATGGCTATACATTATGTAATGTTACTCATTCTTTCTAAAGTCATCATGGAGAAATTACAACATTTTTGTGAGCTCAGTTTTTCTCTGGATTTCATACAGTCAGTGTTACCATTTAAAGAAACTCATTCAGCCACTTTGATATAAAAAAAGTAAAACAACTGATTTGATGAAAACGTCTTTATTATCTGGAAACACAGAAATAATATTGAAACATTGCAACAAGCTAGTAAATATTGTTATTGAAACATGTCAAATAAAAGAGAGAGACAGTTGCAGAGTGCAGAGTGAGAGCAGTATCAGAGTTAAACCAGTAGCAGAGTCCCAGTGAGTCAGGTCAGGACTGGGGACACTGGTCTCTCCTCAGCGTCTCTGAGAGCGGAGTCTGGGAGCCCTGGGTGGCCTCACAGGTCACAGAGCCCACCTTCCTCCACTGGTCTGCAGGGAGCCTCAGGGTGCTGCTCCAGCTGTAGTGGCCGTCCTTCCCCAGCACCCCGGGGCTCCTGCTCTCCTCCCAGCTGCTGCTGCTGCTGCCGTCCACCTTCCAGGCCAGACTCCAGTCTGAGGGGAAGCCCTTGTTGGCCAGGCACATGAGCGTGGCCTTCCCCTGCTGCAGCTCCTCGCTGGAGGGGGGCAGCACCGTCAGGGTGGGGACGACTCGACCCACTGGAGGAGGAGACAGTGAGACAATATGAAGAAAGTTCATACAAAGAGGAAATAAACTCCACCCTGTTGGTTGCAGCAGAGGAGGCTGCTGGTTCAGGTAGTCTTCCTCAGATTGGATGAAACTGGTCTTCAGTGTTTCACTTCCCTCTCTGAGCTCAGTAACCATGGCAACAGACAGGCATCACTGCTGAACCATGGCAACAGACATGTTTCAGTACTAAAGATAAAAAGTTGAAAGCGGGAAACTCTTTTTTTTAGTTTAATTAACAAACTTAAACATCAGTGTTCAATAATTACACAACATGAAAAAAACTACAAACTATGTTCTTTCTGATTTTTCGGCCTGAACTCATAAGAGAAGTTTGTTTTTTCTCCACTTTTAAGCAGACATCACTACTGAACCATGACTAAAGGCAGACTTCACTACTAACAAAGTTTTTAAGTGCTGAAATGCTTTTTCCAACTCATAAAATGAATCCTACTAATACAGCATGTGGTTAAACCAGCTGCAGTGGTACCGTGTTATTCATGGGTTATACTGAGGATGTGAATTAATCAGTCTGGGAGGAAGATTTTGTAAAACACTTGCAATGTTTCCAGATAAAACACTCACTAAATAAATACTTGGTTGATATCTTCAGCTTAAATTTGATATTTATTACATTTAAATCAATTATATGTATATGTTTTACCTTTATGTACATGTGAAATTTTAATTATTATTCTTTATTTTTCAACTAAACCAAAAACATGACACTCGTAATAAAAATGTATCATCAAAACCAATCCCCATGAAAATGATCACTGACACATTATTAATCAATACTCTGGTAAATGTATTGATCCATTGAGAAACAGCATCGTCAGAGTAATCCAAGTCCCTGCTGGAGTCAGTCAGAGCATTTCCATAGAGAGCCACTTTGCATCAGCAGCACCATGCTCCAGTGCTCTGGGAGAGTTTATAGTCCTGAGAGTTGAACACTGGATGACTGACAGCTGTCCTTCATGACAACAGAAGCCACAGAAATCCTCCTCATCAAAAACATGACTTTGCTCTCCGTCCTCATCTGGACTCTCCTCTGCTTCACTCAGGGTGGGGAAAATCATTTTTCTGTGATGTGAAAATCATTTGGAGTGTAGCTGAGTTTCACCTCACCGTCTCATGTCCCATGTTGCTTCTCTCTCCTCAGGGTCTGTTGGACAAAATGTTGTCTTGACTCAGCCAGCAGCCAAAGCAGTGCAGCTGGGTCAAAGTGTCTCTATTGACTGTAAGGCCAGTCCAAAACTTGGTCACCACATTGGTTCACAATACCACCTGGCCTGGTACCAACAGAAAACCGGAGAAGCTCCTAAACTTCTGATCTTCCTAACATCGGACAGATATTCTGGAAACTCCTCCAGATTCAGTGGAAGTGGAGCAGGGAATGGAGTTGACTTCACTCTGACCATCAGTGGAGTCCAGGCTGAAGATGCAGCAGTTTACTACTGTCAGAGTTTTTATGAAATCAACAGTCAGTATGTGTTCACACAGTGAAAAAGCGTCGTACAAAAACCTCCCTCAGTCAGACTGAACAGAAACTGAACTGCCTGCTGCAGCTGGAAGCTACTGCAGAGACTGATACAGTTCAGTGAGGACACACACACACAGACACACACACACACACACACACACACACACACACACCAGTTTTCCTCCTAAAGTTCAAACAGTCCTCCTCAACAACCTGAAAGTTTCCTCAAATGAAGAGAACAGTTCCAGTGAAGAAGCCCAATCAGACCATTAAAACCACAACAACAGCAGAGTCAGCTCCACTGATGTAGAGACACAAACCAGATTCACAACATGTGAAACATCAACGTCCACACATCACACTGAAATCTCAGGACACTGAAGCTCCATATCTGCAATGCAACAAATGTTTTCTGTGGCAGAAACACTGACGCTTCATAAACATAATGTATTCTGTGCCACAATCCATACAGTACTTGTCACTGAACAAACTGATTGACGAAAGGCAGAAAATTTAATTTAGGTTTGGACACATACAGTAGGTGTCTTCTCAGGTCCAGAATGTTGGACCCAATCTGCATCAAACCTGTGGCAGCATGTTGGCTCAGTGGTTAGCGTTGTCCCTGTCAACGTCACAGCAAGAAGGTCCTCGAGCCAACAGCCCAAGTCAAACTCAGCATTTTGTAAAGGAAAAAAAGGGAAGAAATGAATGTAAACTGGTTCATATTCTGGTTCAAAATTCAAAATTGTGAACTATGAATGTGAACTAGTTCATTTTAATCTGTGTGAACTGAGCGTTGAGCGTGCTCTTATGAAGTGTGACCTTGCACAACACTGGGTACTTGTACCCCAGGGGGTACTTCTGCAGTTACCAGGGGGTACGTGGAAAGATTGCGAAGTAGCTCAACTAATTTGAAAAAACAGAAATTGTGATTTGATTAAAAGAATATATTCACATATTAAGGCAGCTGTAGCACCTGAACACTACTGTACCTGTCGCAATTATGTAAGAGTGCATGAAAACTAGTTAGCAAGCAAGCACAGAAGTCTAAACAGGTTCACTCTAAGTGGTAGAATGATGGGCGACCAAACCAACATCAACAGTGACACTTCAATTGTATGAAAAAAATGTTGTAATAATATCCACTTATATATAATCAATAGTGTTATACATTTGGTACATGATAGGTGGGAATCGATGAAGTGATACGTGAGTTCAACTGACAGGGCTGTGGGGGGACCTTAGACCAAAAAGGTTGGAAACCACTGGTGTATGTGACCATAAACCTGATGTGATTTGACCTACCTGAACTTGACATGCATAAATTACTGCCTGAAAAAGAGAGATCCGATCTGAAGGGGGCCCTAGCGCAGTCAGACACGACCCGAATAGACCCTAATAGAGAGATAACACCAGCACCGGCAGCACCGGCAGCAGCATGATGAGCTATCAATTAACAAGCAGCAGTGGTCAAAAAGAGCAGCAATACTTTAGACTAATAATAATGTCCTGAGTCAGAGAAACCCATTTCTAAAATATATTTCTAATTTATATTTTTATATGCTTCAAAGACTAAATTATATAAATAATAAAAATCCTGTTTTCACCTCCTGGACCAACAGATAGACAGAAGATACATTTCTGTACCAAACCAAATCAAAGTAACAGTTATTAATAGTAATTTTTTAAATAAAGGTTACTGATTTCCTAGAATACTTTGTCCTGCTGTGATTATGACGTACTGCACAACTGTTTGTCATCTACACATAAGTAATTCCATGTCTCTTACTATTAACCAACCACAGCATGGAAAGTCTTAACAGCAGAGGACCCAGGATGGAGCCTGGGGGGACGCCAACATTATAATTGACACTAGCTAATGAATGTTGACCAAGTGAGACAATATCATGTCTGCCTGACAGATAAGGACTGAACCAGTTTAACACTGTGTCACAGAAGGCAACATGTCTCTGCAGTCGATGTAGACGTTTACTGTAACTTACTCTACTAATGACAGCAATTAAATACTAAATATATATTTGATATTTTCTTATAATCCATATTTAATCTCAGGTCTTTTACAACATTAATCATGTTTGGTCCAGTGTTGTGGAGTAAATAAGGTAAAATTAACTTTCTGTAAAGTTACGAAAGTTGTTTAAAAATGGTTTTCAGTTTCAATTACCTGAATGTGCACCTTCACTGTAGATTCTGTATGATTTGTAATGTAGCGTGTGTCAGCTGTCCTGGCCTATTTATGTTGTCTGTATTGTCTTTATTGACCTAATGCTGTTTTCATGCTGCCCTCTTGGCCAGATCTCTCTTGAAAAACAGTTTATCACAATAAGACGTTCACATGATTTAGTAAATGTTTAAGGAAAGATTTTCTTGACTTAAAAAGCTGAAGATGTAAATACTACACAGCATCCTGAGTTTCTGTTAATCAACATGAGGATGATTCAAACAGCCAGCTGTCCCAGCACTGAGGAGGAAACACCATGATATGTTGAGGACAGCTACAGTTCACTGACTCTGTGTGTTTGCATATCTGTCCTGCCTCTCTGCTCCCAGCCGTTAAGAGGCCAGTGTTGATCAGTGGCTGTCCAGGCCTTTCAGAGCCACTGACACGCCGGCAGCACAATGATGATGTCACTGATTCTACTGCTGGCCACCCTGGGGCTCCTTGTTCAGGGTGAGACTCTCTTCTGAAAACTTTGCTTCAGGATGCAACCAGGTTCACCACAATGATGTTCTGCTGTGATGGAGAAACACTGAGACGAGCAGCATTTACCTTCTTCCATCTATTCTCCATGTTAAAGAAATGAGACTCTTCTGTTTGGATGCTGATCATCTTTCTCCAAGCTGGATTGGTCTCAATAACCCTTCTCCTCTTTTTCATGTTTTCCAGGTTCATCAGGACAAATCGTCCTGACTCAGTCTCCTGGATCTCAGTCTGTTGTTCCAGGACAGACTGTCTCTCTCAGATGTAAAACCAGTACAAGTGTTAGTAGCTACCTCAGCTGGTACCTTCAGAAACCTGGAGAAGCTCCTAAACTCCTGATTTATACAGCTTCAACCCGTCACTCTGGAGTTCCAGGTCGTTTTAGTGGAAGTGGATCTGGGACTGACTTCACTCTGACCATCAGTGGAGTTCAGGCTGAAGATTCAGGAGTTTACTACTGTCAGCAGGGTTACAGCAGACCGTTCACACAGTGATACAACGTCGTACAAAAACCTCCCTCAGCTGGAGAGGAACTGATCTGACTCAACAGCTGCACTGAAGCTAAAACAACAGAGGTTTACAAAAAAAACCTTTTTATCAATAATAATTCACTTTGAACACTGAAACACTAAATATACTGTATCTAACTAAAAGTTATACTTTTAAAACTTTCATTAAATGTGCAATGTGTAAGAATGTAAGAGATTTAAGTTTAACTAAAATGATCAACACTTCTGACTTCATGTCAAAGACTCCTTTCACCGAAAGTGAAATGATAAAAACGCTCCGGCATCAATGTTTTGTGTTAACAGAGAGAGGCCGACTGTGTCAGAAGAAAGTAAACAAAGTGGCTGAGCGCCGACAGAAAGGCGTCGGAGGAAACAACTTCTGGTCATCAATGGTTCCGGCAGCACAACTTGTTTTATTATAAATGAGTGGCGCAAGAAATACTCGTGTTTTTACTTTATGTAAAAGTAGTAAAACCACTCTGTAAAAATACCATGTTACAAGTAAAAGTCCTGCATTGAAATTTAGTAAAAGTACAAATAGTAGGCTGTCATCGGCAACATTTATTTTAAGCAGGCCGATCAAAAGTACTAATTTGGGCAGAATGGCTCCTTCCAGAGTTGAACTATTATTACTGATGCATTAGCAGTTTAATGTCACAGCTGGTCGAAGTGGAGCTAAGTTTAACTACTTTATATACTGTAAGGTAGTTTCATTTGTAAAGTTAATCATACATTTTGTAAGTAAACTCTAACTAAAAGTACCTGTAGCTTTCAGATGAATGTAGTGGAGTAGAAAGCAGAACAGTTCTTGAGTTCATTTCTTCCATGTTTCCACCACTGTTCAGATCCTTTATTTAAGTAAAAGTAACAACAATTTAAAAATACTTCACTACAAGTAAAAGTACATATTATCAGCAAAGTGTACTTAGTTTTAAAAGTATTGGTTCTGCAGTAAAATGTCTCCTGTGACCGATATCTGATTCTATCTGATATATTGATTGTTTACTGATGCATCGATGTTAGAGCAGCATTTTACTGTTGTAGCTGCTCGAGGTGGAGCTAGTTTTAACTGCTTTATATACAGTTAGCTAGTTTTAACTGCTTTATATACAGTTAGCTAGTTTTAACTGTTTTATACACTGTTAGCTAGTTTTAACTGCTTTATATACAGTCAGCTAGTTTTAACTGCTTTATATACTGTTAGCTAGTTTTAACTGCTTTATACACAGTCAGCTAGTTTTAACTGCTTTATATACAGTTAGCTAGTTTTAACTGCTTTATACACTGTTAGCTAGTTTTAACTGCTTTATATACAGTCAGCTAGTTTTAACTGCTTTATATACAGTCAGCTAGTTTTAACTGCTTTATATACAGTTAGCTAGTTTTAACTGCTTTATATACAGTCAGCTAGTTTTAACTGCTTTATACACAGTCAGCTAGTTTTAACTGCTTTATATACAGTTAGCTAGTTTTAACTGCTTTATATACAGTCAGCTAGTTTTAACTGCTTTATATACAGTTAGCTAGTTTTAACCGCTTTATACACAGTTAGCTAGTTTTAACCGCTTTATATACAGTTAGCTAGTTTTAACTACTTTATACACAGTTAGCTAGTTTTAACTACTTTATACACTGTTAGCTAGTTTTAACTGCTTTATACACAGTTAGCTAGTTTTAACTACTTTATACACTGTTAGCTAGTTTTAACTGCTTTATACACAGTCAGCTAGTTTTACCAACTTTATACACAGTTAGCTAGTTTTAACTGCTTTATATACAGTTAGCTAGTTTTAACTGCTTTATACACAGTCAGCTAGTTTTAACTGCTTTATACACAGTCAGCTAGTTTTAACTGCCTGTGAGATGATTAATGGGAGAGGAAAGAAGAAAAATGATACACAAATCTGTTTTCTGCTTTTGACTTTTCTCTAATCTTGGATTTTCTTTGTAAAATATTGAATAATTTGACCTCCTCAGGGCTCGAACAGTTAGTGGAGTTAAGCCATGTGAGAAGTTAAGAGGTGAAATGTCTCTGGTGGAGCTGCTAACAACTCACAGACATCTGAAACAAGGGGCCCCAACCAGACACCACAAACCAAAAACAAGCCAATATATTGCATTTTATAAGCTCATCATATGTTTTATTATGTAAAATGTTCATCTGCAGAGTAACTTGTAACTATAGCTTTCAGATAAATGTAGTAAAATGCACAATATTTCCCTCTGAACTGTAGTGGAGTAGAAGGAAAGTAGTACTTCAAAACTAGTTAAAAAAAGTGAAGAAACTTTTTTGTTAGTTAGATGTTAGTAGGAATCTCCTCTGTGGCTGAAGTCTCCAGTTCGACCACTGAGCGGCAGTAAAAGTCAGTGTCAACAACCTGAAAGGTTCCCTCTGTAGCTTTAAAAAGACAAATGTGTCTATTGTGCTCGTCAAGTTGGCTGCTTAACTGATTCAAACCTGGCAGATGCAGTGCTTCATAGTTTGCAGACTAATGTTTCCACCTGACAAACTAAAATGTTTTATAGTGACAGTGGTAAAGCACTGATCAAACTGGCTCTTCTTTTGTTCATTAGTATGCATTCAATTTAAATAATTGTATTCGGGATTTTTAAGTCAATAATTATAATAAAGATGAATAAATATTTATTTTATTATTTGGGCGAACAGTGACGGAGCCTGATTAAAGCAAAGTGAAAATGAACTTCGTCCTGTTGGTTGCGGCAGAGGTTCAGGTGGTCTTCCTCAGACTGGACGAAACTGGTCTTGAAACTGGTTTCACTTCCCTCTCTGAGCTCAGTAACCACGGCAACAGACGGGCATCACCGATTAACCATGACAACAGAGAGGATTCAGTACTAAAAGATAAAAGTGTCATGTTTTACTGTATTATACATTTTGATTACGAAGCAAAAGCTTCAGTTGTTGGTGGTTAAACATGTACAGTCAAATCAGTTAAAACGAGTCTCCGGATACAAAAGGAACAAATCAAGCTGGACTAAAATACTGAATCACTTTCTATATATTGTTAGTTTCTGTTAATCAACATGAGGATGATTCAAACAGCCAGCTGTCCCAGCACTGAGGAGGAAACACCATGATATGTTGAGGACAGCTACAGTTCACTGACTCTGTGTGTTTGCATATCTGTCCTGCCTCTCTGCTCCCAGCCGTTAAGAGGCCAGTGTTGATCAGTGGCTGTCCAGGCCTTTCAGAGCCACTGACACGCCGGCAGCACAATGATGATGTCACTGATTCCACTGCTGGCCACCCTGGGGCTCCTTGTTCAGGGTGAGACTCTCTTCTGAAAACTTTGCTTCAGGATGCAACCAGGTTCACCACAATGATGTTCTGCTGTGATGGAGAAACACTGAGACGAGCAGCATTTACCTTCTTCCATCTATTCTCCATGTTAAAGAAATGAGACTCTTCTGTTTGGATGCTGATCATCTTTCTCCAAGCTGGATTTGTCTCAATAACCCTTCTCCTCTTTTTCATGTTTTCCAGGTTCATCAGGACAAATCGTCCTGACTCAGTCTCCTGGATCTCAGTCTGTTGTTCCAGGACAGACTGTCTCTCTCAGATGTAAAACCAGTACGAGTGTTAATAGCTGGCTGAGCTGGTACCTTCAGAAACCTGGAGAAGCTCCTAAACTCCTGATTTATCGAGCTACAAACCGTCCATCTGGAGTTCCAGGTCGTTTTAGTGGAAGTGGATCTGGGACTGACTTCACTCTGACCATCAGTGGAGTTCAGGCTGAAGATTCAGGAGTTTACTACTGTCAGCAGGGTGACAGCAGCCCGTTCACACAGTGATACAACGTCGTACAAAAACCTCCCTCAGCTGGAGAGGAACTGATCTGACTCAACAGCTGCACTGAAACTAAAACATTAGAAGCTTCTCTGAAAGAAAACTCATGATTGTGTTAAAAAGTTATATTTTTATTGTGGAAATATTTTTCATACAATTCAGCAGAGTATTTTATTATTACTGACTAACAGTGTTTGAGACATTATCACACTGTTACAGTTTACTCAAACACTGTTTTACAGCAAAGTTTCAATCAGGAAAAAAATGGTTCAACAAGGAATTGTAACACAAAACTCTGAATCATTTGTTCTGGAGAAAATGTTTAATCTTTGACCGATTTGTTGAGGCGAACTCTATTTTCAAATTCACTGAGAATACTGAATTAGCCAAGAAGGAACCAGAATTTAACACAAAGTAAGCAGAGAAATCAAACTGAAGGATAAATAGGTTAATTAGCTATTTAACACATTCAAGAAATGCATACAAACAACAAAACAACACTTTAAAACAGTAATGTTCTCTTTAGACCCAAAACATTTTACACTATTGATGAAGCAGAGATATACACTCAGTGTCCACTTTATTAGGTACACCTGTAAAGCCTAATGCAATCCAATAGAAGCTTTCTGCCATAAAGTCTACCTCAGTTTCAAGTTATTTATTGTCAAATACACAACAATTACAGTGAAGCAATTAATTAATATTTTTAGTTCTCAGACTCCCTCCATGAACGCTCAAACAATATGTATAAAAAGAAAATCATGCAAGTAAAAGACAATCAAAGACACATCACTAAACAAATACTGCCATCCACTGGTAACCTGTCACAACATATCAAGCCTGTTGCACGAAATCTTGGTGTCCTGTTTGATAGCAATTTATGTTTTGAGCAACATATCACTAAGCTTGTCCAATCATGTTTCTATCACCTCAGAAATATTGCAAAAATCCGATCTATTTTAAATCTTAGTGATGCAGAAACTGTTGTGCATGCTTTTTATCTCCTCACGCCTCGATTACTGTAACAGCCTGTTCACTTGTCTTAATCAAAAAGCTCTGACACGACTGCAGACTGTACAAAACTCAGCTGCTAGGCTGTTAACCAGGACCAAGAAGTATGACCACATCACACCTGTTTTAGCCTCTTTACACTGGCTCCCTGTTTGTTTTAGGATTGATTTTAAGATCTTGTTGATTACTTTTAATGGCCTGGCCCCAGATTATATTTTAGACCTTGTAATCCCTTATGAACCTTCACGTAGTTTGAGATCTTCGGGCAGGGGTCTCCTGTCTGTTCCTGAGTCCAGGATGAAAACTAAGGGGGACAGAGCTTTTGCTATCAGGGCCCCGAGGCTCTGGAACAACTTGCCCGAAGAAATTAGGTTGTCTGAGTCAGAGTCTTCGTTTAAATCTCGTCTCAAAACACATTTTTATCTGAAAGCAGATCCTGATTTTACGTGAACTGGCTGTTTATTTTACTGTTTATTTTATTGCTTTTCTGTATTTCATGTGTTTTATTTCTTTATATTTCGTCATTCACTGTGTTATTTTATTTTTCTTGTTGTGAAGCACTTTGTACTTTGTTTTGATAAGTGCTCTATAAATAAAGTTTTATTTATTATTTATTTATTATTATAAAATAGTGCAGAAGTAAAAATATAGGAGTATAATATAATATATATAGTATATATAATACAATGAATTATAATATTATACTGTGGTAGGCAGGTATACAGTAATGATAAAATTATTAAACTGTAATGTATGGGCAGATAAAAACAGGATTTTAGACAGACAGTGCACTCATGTATAGGTAGTATATATATATATATATATATATATATATATATATATATATATATATATATATATATATATATATGTACAAGAAAAAGCTGAATGAAAGAGTGGAGAAACATCTCAAAGCAGATGCTTCGTGCACCAGTGCTCACTGATCTGTTGGGGAGGATGAAAATGATGTGAATAAAATGCTCCGGCCTTTACAGTCACCAGATCTCAACCCAGTTTCACACCTGTGGAAGGTTTTGGACCAACGTGTAAGACAACGCTCTCCACCACCATCTCAATAAGACCAAATGATATAATATAAACTCTCATCTTCAGATCTGTGTAGTGACGTCTGTGACTGTCTCTGATGCTGTATGTCCTTTAGTTGGTGTTTCTCTCTACCTGCTGTACTCAGGTCTGTCTGATCTCAGTCAGATGACCTGATTAATAAAGGTTGTATATATAACTGAGGGAACATCTTGTGGAGGAGGTGTTCATCCCTCCAGTAGAGCTCCACAGACTTGGCAAGGAGCCCTGAAGCTGTTCTGGAGGCTCGTGGTGGCCTGACTCCTTACTAACACACTTCATGCTGCCTTTTCCTGTCAGTTGTCACCCATCTTTATATATACTATATTTACTGTGTGTGTGTGTGTGTGTGTGTGTGTGTATATAATATGTATGTATGTATGCATGTATGTATGTATGTATGTGTGTATGTAATATGTAAATCAGTAAGAATTAAATTCTTGCCTTTTGTCATCTCTTTTATTTGTCTTTGCGGTTGAACTCTTCAGCAGATGCAGTATGTAAATATTTCCAGGGTTAAATATGAGGATCACACTATTTTTGTGTCTTTCTATGCTGATGACATACTGCTTTTTATTTCAGATGTTTAAATTATTTTTCATACTTATTTAAAAGAGATGATTCGATGATTAGATTAAAGTTTTCCTACCATGTGATTTTGTTCCGAAGGTTATCAATTGTGACAAAACATTTTGGCCTTATACTACAACCATCACTGGTTTGGACTAATCAAACAATAGTGACGAGATTTGTCTGACGGTATAAAGACTCTTAATATAAAGTATCTATGGCTATACATTATGTAATGTTACTCATTCTTTCTAAAGTCATCATGGAGAAATTACAACATCTTTGAGAGCTCAGTTTTTCTCTGGATTTCATACAGTCAGTGTTACCATTTAGAGAAACTCATTCAGCCACTTTGATAAAAAAAAATTAAACCAACTGATTTGATGAAAACGTCTTTATTATCTGGAAACACTGAAATAATATTGAAACATTGCAACAAGCTAGTAAATATTATTATTGAAACATGTCAAATAAAAGAGAGAGACAGTTGCAGAGTGCAGAGTGAGAGCAGTATCAGAGTTAAACCAGTAGCAGAGTCCCAGTGAGTCAGGTCAGGACTGGGGACACTGGTCTCTCCTCAGCGTCTCTGAGAGCGGAGTCTGGGAGCCCTGGGTGGCCTCACAGGTCACAGAGCCCACCTTCCTCCACTGGTCTGCAGGGAGCCTCAGGGTGCTGCTCCAGCTGTAGTGGCCGTCCTTCTCCAGCACCCCGGGGCTCCTGCTCTCCTCCCAGCTGCTGCTGCTGCTGCTGCCGTCCACCTTCCAGGCCAGACTCCAGTCTGAGGGGAAGCCCTTGTTGGCCAGGCACATGAGCGTGGCCTTCCCCTGCTGCAGCTCCTCGCTGGAGGGGGGCAGCACCGTCAGGGTGGGGACGACTCGACCCACTGGAGGAGGAGACAGTGAGACAATATGAAGAAAGTTCATACAAAGAGAAAATGAACTCCACCCTGTTGGCTGCAGCAGAGGAGGCTGCTGGTTCAGGTGGTCTTCCTCAGATTGGATGAAACTGGTCTTCAGTGTTTCACTTCCCTCTCTGAGCTCAGTAACCATGGCAACAGATAGGCATCACTGCTGAACCATGGCAACAGACATGTTTCAGTACTATAGATAAAAAGTTGAAAGCGGGAAACTCTTTTTTTTAGTTTAATTAACAAACTTAAGCATCAGTGTTCAATAATTACACAATATGAAAAAAACTAAAAAACTTTGTTCTTTCAGATTTTTTGGCCTGAACTCATAAGATACATTTGTTTTTTCTCCTCTTTTAAGCAGACATCACTACTGAACCATGACTAAAAACAGACTTCACTACTAACAAACTTTTTAAGTGCTGAAATGCTTTTTCCAACTCATAAAATGAATCCTACTAATACAGCATGTGGTTAAACCAGCTGCAGTGGTACCGTGTTATTCATGGGTTATACTGAGGATGTGAATTAATCAGTCTGGGAGGAAGATTTTGTAAAACACTTGCAATTTTTTCAGATAAAACACTCACTAAATAAATACTTGGTTGATAACTTCAGCTTAAATTTGATAATTATTACATTTAAATCAATTTTTAAAAATTTCTTTGTCAGTTTTGAAACTTTTCCTGTGGACAAAATTATGAATCAAAATATTGTCTTCAATAACTACCTGTACTTTTAAAATGATAAGAAAGTACAAACTGTCAAAATGAAAATGTCAAGTGTAACTAAAGAGTTTCTCCATCAGACAGAATTCTGCCTGTATTACAGTGAAGTAATGGTCACTGCAATAATATTACATTTCAACTATCAGCCAAAATCTTCACGTAAAGCTTATTTTTATTATGTAAAAAAACTGAATAAATATTAAATTTGAGTTCATGTAGAAGTTAAAGGTACTTACAGTTAACATCCAGTCTGGTTCCTCCACCGAAAGTCAACCACAGTGATACAAACTGATTGAGTCGTCGTACAAAAACCTCTCACTGCAGAGAGACACGGCTCTCTGACTTTGAACACAACAAACTCAACATAAACTCTTCCTGTTTTTAAAAGAATTAATTATTTCATATTATATTGATCAAACAGGGACATCATTTTCAGAATTAATCACATTTGAATATATGTTTTTACCTTCATGTAAATGTGAAATTTTAATTATTCTAACATTAAATTAAACCAAAAAAATCCACTCTTAAAGAAAATGTATCTGCAGTCATCAAAACCAATCCACATGAAAATGATCAGTGACACATTATTAATCAATACTCTGGTAAATGTATTGATCCATTGAGAAACAGCATCGTCAGAGTAATCCAAGTCCCTGCTGGAGTCAGTCAGAGCATTTCCATAGAGAGCCACTTTGCATCAGCAGCACCATGCTCCAGTGCTCTGGGAGAGTTTATAGTCCTGAGAGTTGAACACTGGATGACTGACAGCTGTCCTTCATGACAACAGAAGCCACAGAAATCCTCCTCATCAAAAACATGACTTTGCTCTCCGTCCTCATCTGGACTCTCCTCTGCTGCTGCTTCGCAGGTAAAGTCCAGAGAATCAAACTCCTCTCCTCTGTGAACCTCCGTCCCTCTGAAATGAAGCCGACAAAACCCTGACGCTGCTTTATGTTTTTGTCTCTGTATCCTCAGAGTCCAGAGGCCAGGTCACAGTGACTCAGCCTGGAGCAGTGAGCTCTGCTCTGGGAGGCTCCATCTCCATCAGCTGTAAGACCAGTCATGAGTTTTGGAGCTGTAACAGTGCTTACTGTTTAAACTGGTACCAACAGAAAGATGGAGAAACTCCCAAACTGCTAATTCGTAGCACAAATGAGAGAATGTCAGGGATTCCAGGTCGTTTTACAGGCAGTGGATCAAAGACAGACTTCACTCTGACCATCAGTGGAGTCCAGGCTGAAGATGCAGCAGTTTACTACTGTCAGGGTGCCAACACTTTCAACAGTCAGGATGTGTTCACACAGTGAAAAAGCGTTGTACAAAAACCTCCCTCAGTCAGACTGAACAGAAACTGAACTGCCTGCTGCAGCTGGAAGCTACTGCAGAGACTGATACAGTTCAATGAAGCAGCCCACACATGTTAAAAGCA
Organism: Siniperca chuatsi; assembly: GCF_020085105.1. Classification (NCBI taxonomy): domain Eukaryota; kingdom Metazoa; phylum Chordata; class Actinopteri; order Centrarchiformes; family Sinipercidae; genus Siniperca; species Siniperca chuatsi. The sequence goes on from NC_058058.1 coordinate 1,756,684, forward strand.
CAAACATATCTAACAGAGTCAGTTTCACTGATTCATTTTAATATCACTTCAATCCAACACTATCCACTCACCAAATATTCAGTTCCAAACAGGAGCTTAGTGGATAAATGAAATCATGAAGCCTGGCTCCCCCGTTCTCCTGCAGACATCACCCTGACCTCCATCTGACACAGTAAAGCTGAGACAGGAGAGAGAGATCGAGATCATGAAGCTGGAAGAACAAATTCACAGAACTGAAAAGATAATATATATGAACAGACATTGATCAGTGAGGTTGCACCGTAAGTCCAAAAAAAAGATTAATTAATTAATTAATTATTAATTAACTTCAACCTCTGAACTTCATACAGACAGATGCTTCAGGCACTGATCCACAAACCTCAGTTTTTCTGATATTGAACAAACTAAAGGAACATAATAATTCATCTTAGAATGTAAAGGCTTTTGAAGACGGCTGAGGAGGTTTTGAAGCACTACTTTAACAATCTTCGCAAGAAGTATCAAAATGGTTTGGACACACAGTATTCAGCGCATTGAGGTTTTCAGTGAACTTGGTTCTGAAGAAAACAATAAACTAAGTTTATAAACCAACAGTAATCATTTGGTGATGTAAAACTGTACAACTGTATATCATCTGTGTAGTGGCACTCTGTTTTGTTTTCCAAATTACCGCAACTTATATGTTTAAAAGAAACGAGTTGGATACGAAACAAATCGCTCCGGAAGCCGCTAACTCTATTTCACATGTTTACTATGAAAAGATGAAAAGTTATTTGTTTTCTCTGGACTTGATCAAAACATGTTTCGCTCCCCAAACTAATTTACTCCAACTGGAAGCTTTTGGGCAGGATGTCATCATTAGCAGTAAAGGAGCATTTCAAGAACTGAAGAATTACAGTTACTATAACATTAACAACAATTACTGTTCAATACAAGATTGTACAAAACGTAATGATGTTACATAATCGTAAACAATTTCATAATGTTATATATTATTGTATTATACTCTATCAAAAGATATATCTGCAACACATTTTTCCACTTACGGCTCTTACAATCTGCATGGCTATAAAAAATCAGTTCCACTAAGCTTCAGCATCACCAGCATGTCTGAACTACAGAGGACCCAGGATGGAGCCTGGGGGGACGCCATCATTTATATTGGTAGTAGCTGATGAATGTTGACCAAGTGAGACAACATCATGTCTGCCTGACAGATAAGGACTGAACCAGTTAAACACTGTGACACAGAACGCAACATGTCTCTGCAGTCGATGTAGACGTTTACTGTGATTTAATCTTTAACTTTGATGTTTGGTCAAGTGTTGTGGTCAGTAAAAAAGTTGAAATGAACTTTCTGTAAAATGCAGTTAGGTTCTTAAAAACTAGTTTGCAATTTCAATTACCTGTATGTGCACCATAGATTCTGTATGATTTCTAGTGTGACAGTTTCCTCTGCCTATTTATGTAGTCGGTATTGTATTTATTGACCTAATGCTGTTTCTCTCCCGCATTCTTTGCCAGATTTGGAAAAAAAATGTCATATTAGTAAGACTTTAACTCGGTTAAAGGCAGAATGAGGATTTTCCTGAAAAACAATGTATAGACTCATACAAAAATAATCCATCTCAATCATCACTTATGACCCACTAGAAGTGTGTCTGTATCTGCAGAGACGCTGCCCTCTGCCTGCATTTTCTCATTTTGCTCTGTACGGGACGGTTCTGGGCGTCAACCTTTGGGCAGGGGGCTTGTAGCCCTCAGCCAATAACAGCACGCAAGGTGTGAGGGCGGCCAGGTGACGGATCGTAAGCGGCAAGGAAGGTACGAAAAATGCAGACCCAGAATGTTGTGTTTACAAACTGCAGCCAACAAATCCTACTCATTCTGCCTTTAAGTAAAAGAAAGAAAAAAGAACAATTTTAATGAAAAGATGAACTTGCAGGTTTCTGTTAATCAACATGAGGATGATTCAAACAGCCAGCTGTCCCAGCACTGAGGAGGAAACACCATGATATGTTGAGGACAGCTACAGTTCACTGACTCTGTGTGTTTGCATATCTGTCCTGCCTCTCTGCTCCCAGCCGTTAAGAGGCCAGTGTTGATCAGTGGCTGTCCAGGCCTTTCAGAGCCACTGACACGCCGGCAGCACAATGATGATGTCACTGATTCCACTGCTGGCCACCCTGGGGCTCCTTGTTCAGGGTGAGACTCGTTTCTGAAAACTTTGCTTCAGGATGCAACCAGGTTCACCACAATGATGTTCTGCTGTGATGGAGAAACACTGAGACAAGCAGCATTTACCTTCTTCCATCTATTCTCCATGTTAAAGAAATGAGACTCTTCTGTTTGGATGCTGATCATCTTTCTCCAAGCTGGATTGGCCTCAATAACCCTTCTCCTCTTTTTCATGTTTTCCAGGTTCATCAGGACAAATCATCCTGACTCAGTTTCCTGGATCTCAGTCTGTTGTTCCAGGACAGACTGTCTCTCTCAGATGTAAAACCAGTACAAGTGTAACTACCGGTAGAAGTGTTTATAGCGGTGGTTACAGCTGGCTGAGCTGGTACCTTCAGAAACCCTAGAGAAGCTCCTAAACTCCTGATTTATCAAGCTACAACCCTTCAGTCTGGAGTTCCAGGTCGTTTTAGTGGAAGTGGATCTGGGACTGACTTCACTCTGACCATCAGTGGAGTTCAGGCTGAAGATTCAGGAGTTTACTACTGTCAGCAGGGTCACAGCTTCCCGTTCACACAGTGATACAACGTCGTACAAAAACCTCCCTCAGCTGGAGAGGAACTGATCTGACTCAGCAGCTGCACTGAAACTGAAACAGAGGTTTGACAGCAACATTTTCTCATGTTGCAAAAAGAAGTTTTTTTCTGATAGAAATGCTGTATTTATTTAATTTATTTATACACAATGATGAATACTTTACTGTTTCCACAAATGCGGGTCTAAGGACAGAGGCTAAATAAAATAAAATGTACTTGACTTGATAAGGATGTAATTCTGACTGTATAGATAAGTAAAATGTAAATAAACAGCACTTTTTAACATCAACATTTTGTGAGTAAACATTTAAAGTTTTTACGTTACAATTTCAAACACACTGAGTTGGTGTCTGTGTAAACTGCAAACTCACAGTTGACAGTGAAAATTAAATATATTTCAACTGAAATTAATTTGACAAATGTTAAGAATATGTGAACTGAATGTTCTTATTTAAAAGTTAATGTATTGCTTGGTGTATTTGATATCATTTCAGTATTTTTTGTTCAAACATAGTTTTCATATTTAGTGACATTGTTCTCTGACCACCACAGTGTAAATAATGTGACTGATTGAACATTTTTGATTAAGTATGAATGTTTATTGTTTTCTGTTTTCATGTTTGACCTCCAACCAGCAAGAGGTCGATTTCCCAACCATCCAGCTGTTCCTCCTCCACCCTCTGAAACTAAAAGTGTCATGTCTGTTTCAGTCCAAACACAAACACACAAGTGTCATGCTCTCTGTCATGTAACAGTTTCTCAGTTTCTACAAATGAATCAGATCGATCTAAGAAAAGTGGAACACAACAAAGACGTCCTTTCAGGCCACTTTAATGTGCTTCAGTGTTTGAGTCTGTGTCATTGATAGGACCAGCTGCCCTCAGCACATCAAACCATCACAACTACACGTCCCGAGTTGATTCTCTGTTTTAGAAAACTAATAAATGGCATCAACACTTAATCATGTAGGAAAGCAGGATTTGTATGCATGGAACTCATTTTAAAAATAAAGACCTATATACACTTTTCTGTCTGGTGGAAGTTAATCCTCTACCAGAGCTTCATGATGATCATCGGAAGTCCAGTCAATGTACAAAAATTAGATAAATATGAATATTTATGTCTGTAGCCTTAATTATTGAAGTGAAATTGACTCACTCTTGAAAGTGAAGACACTTGTCAAAGTCAAAGTCCTGACCTGAATCGTATTGAGATGCTGTGGCATGACCTTAAAAAGGCAGTTCATGCTCGACAACCCTCCAATGTGGCTGAATTACAACAATTCTGCAAAGATGAGTGAGCCAAAATTCCTCCACAGCGCTGTAAAAGACTCATTGCAAGCTATCGCAAACGCTTGATTGTAGTTGTTGCTGCTAAGGGTGGCCCAACCAGTTATTAGGTTTAGGGGGCAATCACTTTTTCACAAAGGGCCATGTAGGTTTGGATTTTGGATTTTATAAAAGGGAGCTGTAAACAGTGACTAATAATAGTAGTATAGTAATATTAAGTAATACTTTTATGATGCCTCTACTGTTCAGTTTGTTGACACTGTCATAGAGATTTCAATTAAATTATGTTTTAGCATTGAGTAGTTAGTGATGGTTTTGCACTCGACTGCATTATATTCAGAAGTGTTTCTAATATTTAGCCCCCCTCATATATGTAAATAGGGAGGAAAAATGCATGAAAAACACTTCTGAATATAATGTAGTCCAGTACAACACCACCTTTATATGACCTCAGTAATGAACATATAAGTGAATTTACACATTTCTGACAAAGTCAACAAAAACTGACCATTATGAGCTTCGCAAAGACAGATGTTATGGCACAGATGTTAGCTACTGATTTTAATTAGATTGTGACCACTGACTGTACATCATCTAAATTTCCATTTATGTTTGACTTCCAAGCTTCTGAAAGTCAGCTTCCCAACAGCTGCATCCACCACAGTCTCATACTAAACCTGGAATGCAATATGGCCACTTTCTCAAAAGTAATGCTTCAGAGTTTTAATGAGAATATCATGATTTACTGACAAAATGTAATCCAGCAAACAAATGTATTTTATAGTTAAAACCCCTAAATGGTTTATGTAATATGTAAATCAGTAAAAATTAAATTCTTTCTGTTTATCATCTCTTTTATTTGTCTTTGCGGTTGAACTCTTCAGCAGAAGCAGTATGTAAATATTTCCAGGGTTAAATATAAAGATCACACTCTTTTTGTGTCTTTCTATGCTGATGATATACTGCTTTTTATTTCAGATGTTTAAAATATTTTTCTTACTTACTTTTTTAAAGGATAATTCATGTTCTTTGGATACACCCAAAACAATGACAATATTATAGTCCCTACCATTAAAACAATTCAGTAATAGGAGATGATTCGACGAGAATTCATTAAAGTGTTCCTACCATGGGATTTTGTTCCAAAGGTTTATTATTACAAACAAATCTGTAATGACTATAGCAGAATATAGTTTCAGTCATGAAGGCATTCATATCAATTGGGACAAAACATTTTGGCCTTATACCACAACCATCACTGGTTTGGACTAATCAAATAATAGTGACGAGTTTTGTCTGACTGTATAAAGTCTCTTAATATACAGTATGGATATATGTATACATATAAGATATGATGTATGGATATACATTATGTAATGTTACTCATTCTTTCTAAAGTCATCATGGAGAAATTACAACATTTTGTGAGCTCAGTTTTCTTCTGGATTTCATACAGTCAGTGTTACCATTTAAAGAAACTCATTCAGCCACTTTGATTTAAAAGAAATTAAACCAACTGATTTGATGAAAACGTCTTTATTATCTGGAAACACTGAAGTAACATTAAAACATTGCAACAAGCTAGTAAATATTGTTATTGAAACATGTCAAATAAAAGAGAGAGACAGTTGCAGAGTGCAGAGTGAGAGCAGTATCAGAGTTAAACCAGTAGCAGAGTCCCAGTGAGTCAGGTCAGGACTGGGGACACTGGTCTCTCCTCAGCGTCTCTGAGAGCGGAGTCTGGGAGCCCTGGGTGGCCTCACAGGTCACAGAGCCCACCTTCCTCCACTGGTCTGCAGGGAGCCTCAGGGTGCTGCTCCAGCTGTAGTGGCCGTCCTTCTCCAGCACCCCGGGGCTCCTGCTCTCCTCCCAGCTGCTGCTGCTGCTGCTGCTGCTGCCGTCCACCTTCCAGGCCAGACTCCAGTCTGAGGGGAAGCCCTTGTTGGCCAGGCACATGAGTGTGGCCTTCCCCTGCTGCAGCTCCTCGCTGGAGGGGGGCAGCACCGTCAGGGTGGGGACGACTCGACCCACTGGAGGAGGAGGGACAATATGAAAAAAGTTCATAAAAACAAGAAATAAACTCCACCCTGTTGGTTGCAGCAGAGGAGGCTGCTGGTTCAGGTGGTCTTCCTCAGATTGGATGAAACTGATCTTTGGTGTTTCACTTCCCTCTCTGAGCTCAGTAACCATGGCAACAGACAGGCATCACTGCTGAACCATGGCAACAGACATGTTTCAGTACTAAAGATAAAAAGTTGAAAGCGGGAAACTTTTTTTTTTGTTTAATTAACAAACTTAAACATCAGTGTTCAATAATTACACGATATGAAAAAACTACAAAACTTTCAGATTTGTTTTTTCTCCACTTTTAAGCAGACATCACTACTGAACCATGACTAAAGGCAGACTTCACTACTAAACTTTTTAAGTGCTGAAATGCTTTTTCCAGCTCATAAAATGAATCCTACTAATACAGCATGTGGTTAAACCAGCTGCAGTGATACCGTGACACTTGCAATGTTTCCAGATAAAACACTCACTAAATAAATACTTGGTTGATATCTTCAGCTTAAATTTGATAATTATTACATTTAAATCAATTAAAAACATTTTCTTTCAGTCACTTTTTAAACTTTTTCTGAGGACAAAATTATGAATTAAAATATTTTCTTCAATAACTTTTAAAATGACAAGAAAGTACAAATTGTCAAAATTTGAAAGTGTAACTAAAGAGTTTCTCCATCAGACAGAATTCTGCCTGTATTACAGTGAAGTAATGGTCACTGCAATAATATTACATTTCAACTATCAGCCAAAATCTTCAATTAAAGCTTGTTTTTATTAAGTAAAAAAACTGAATAAATATTCAATTTGAGTTCATGTAGAAGTTAAAGGTACTTACAGTTAACATCCAGTCTGGTTCCTCCACCGAACGTGTACCACAGTGATACAAACTGATTGAGTCGTCGTACAAAAACCTCTCACTGCAGAGAGACACGGCTCTCTGACTGTGAACACAACAAACTCAACATAAACACTCCCTTTTTTAAAATAATTAACTATTTCATATTATATTGATCAAACAGGGACATCATTTTCAGAATTAATCACATTTTAATATGTTTTTTCCTTTATGCAAATGTGAAATTTTAATTATTCTAACATTAAATTAAACCAAAAAATGACACTCTTAAAGAAAATGTATCTGCAGTCATCAAAACCAATCCACATGAAAATGATCACTGACACATTATTAATCAATACTTTGGTAAATGTATTGATCCATTGAGAAACAGCATCGTCAGAGTAATCCAAGTCCCTGCTGGAGTCAGTCAGAGCATTTCCATAGAGAGCCACTTTGCATCAGCAGCACCATGCTCCAGTGCTCTGGGAGAGTTTATAGTCCTGAGAGTTGAACACTGGATGACTGACAGCTGTCCTTCATGACAACAGAAGCCACAGAAATCCTCCTCATCAAAAACATGACTTTGCTCTCCGTCCTCATCTGGACTCTCCTCTGCTTCACTCAGGGTGAGGAAAATCATTTTTCTGTGATGTGAAAATCATTTGGAGTGTAGCTGAGTTTCACCTCACCGTCTCATGTCCCGTGTTTCTTTCTCTCTTCAGGGTCTGTTGGACAAAATGTTGTCTTGACTCAGCCAGCAGCCAAAGCAGTGCAGCTGGGTCAAAGTGTCTCTATTGACTGTAAGGCCAGTCCAAAAGTTACTCAATTCTCTGGTTCACAATATTTACTGGCCTGGTACCAACAGAAAACTGGAGAAGCTCCTAAACTTCTGATCTACAGAACATCAGACAGATTTTCTGGAATCTCCTCCAGATTCAGTGGAAGTGGAGCAGGGAATGGAGTTGACTTCACTCTGACCATCAGTGGAGTCCAGGCTGAAGATGCAGCAGTTTACTACTGTCAGAGTGCACATTACATCAACAGTCAGTGGTTGTTCACACAGTGAAAAAGCGTCGTACAAAAACCTCCCTCAGTCAGACTGAACAGAAACTGAACTGCCTGCTGCAGCTGGAAGCTACTGCAGAGACTGATACAGTTCACTGAGGACACACACACACACACACACGTTTGTTTCACTGACCCCGTGGGGGACAGTCACTGACATAATGCTGTCCCTAGCCCCTTACCCTAACCATAACCATAACCTAATTGTAACCTGTACCCTAAAACCAAGTCTTAACCCTCAAAAAGCCGTCTCTACCCACGGGGACCTCAGTTTCTGTCCCCACAGTGACCCCATGGGTTAGTGTGCGTTCAGGTTAAAGTCCCCAGTGGGATATAAAAACAAGAAACACACAAATACCAGTTTTCCTCCTGAAGTTCAAACAGTCCACCTTAACAACCTGAAGAGACACAAACCAGATTCACAACATATGAAACATCAACGTCCACACATCACACTGAAATCTCAGGACACTGAAGCTCCATATCTGCAATGCAACAAATGTTTTCTGTGGCAGAAACACTGACGCTTCATAAACATAATGTATTCTGTGCCACAATCCATACAGTACATGTCACTGAACAAGCTGATTGTTTACCAAACACCTCATATGTCCCCTCATACGTCATCACAACAGCTGTGTGTGAACAGAGAGACAGTTTTTGGACAAAAGAAAGTGTTTTCGATTTAACCAACTAATGAGTTTGAGGCCTTGATGCTCCTCTGAGATTTGATCTAAATACTTTCTGTTAACGTCAGTTTACGTTGTTTGTGTGGGTCATAGAGTTATTGCAAAGTTGATTTAAGACTTAGAAAGTCTCTGGTTATAGTTCCATGGTGTGAATAGTTGCTAGCTGAGATTATCGGCTAATGTTAGCTCTCTGAGCTAGTCTGCTTGCATTGCACACTTGACAGCTAACGAGCTAACTGATGCACTTTATTATTTTAATTAAAGTATTGTCACAATGTTTCCTATTCTTGTATATTTACAGTATGTGTATGGACAGAGATTGGAAGCACTGGAACCACCTTTCTCTGTTTTGATCTGTTTAAGCATGATTTTGCAGAGGCAGTAAAGACGTTGGCTACGCTAAAGCCCTTTTTCAATTTCATATATAACCCTAAAGAAATGTCTGTATTTACACAGATGGATGTATGAATTTTTTTTTTCTACAAAACAGCCAGGTTCAGGTGAGAGAGTAAGGTCAAAATGATGTTACTTCTAGTAACACTTACTTCTGTATTTTCTAGCTGCATAAAATATGTTTGTGTGTGATTGTCAGTGCAACGAGGGAGAGAGGAGGATGGAGAGAAAGAGGACAGAGAGAGAGAGAGGGAGAGAGCAGGAAGAACCAGGTGAGAAAGTGCACAGATAGTGAAGTTAAGATTGGATCTGTTCGGTCTCGTTAGGAGCTGAGCCCCACTGAAGGTCTGATCCTGGTTTGGACACATACAGTCGATGTCTTCACAGGTCCAGAATGTTGGACCCGATCTGCATTGGATGTATGGTAAACCTACCTGAATCTGAAATTCACCAATTACTTTTTTTAAAAGCGAGATCTGATCTGAAGGGGGCCCGAGCACAGCCAGACCTGACCCGAATAGACCCTAATAGAGAGATAACACCAGCACCGGCAGCAGCATGATGAGCTATCAATTAACAAGAAGCTGTAATCAAAAAGAGCAGCAATACTTTAGACTAATTATAATGTCCTGAGTCAGAGAAGCTCATTTCTAAAATATTACATTTTTATATGCTTCAAAAACTAAATTATATAAATAATGAAAATCCTGTTTTCACCTCCTGGACCAGCAGAAAGACAGAAGATACATTTCTGTACCGAACCAAATCAAAGTAATAGTGATTAATAGTCAATTTTTAAATAAAGGTTACTGATTTCCTAGAATACTTTGTCTTGCTGTGATTATGACGCACTGCACAGCTGTTTATCATCTATACATAACAAGTAATTCCATGTCTCCTACTATTAACCAACCACAGCATGGAAAGTCTTAACAGCAAAGGACCCAGGATGGAGCCTGGGGGGACGCCCAGATTATAATTGGCAGTAGCTGATGAATGTTGACCAAGTGAGACAACATCATGTCTGCCTGACAGATAAGGACTGAACCAGTTTAACACTGTGACACAGAAGGCAATATGTCTCTGCAGTCGATGTAGACGTTTACTGTAACTTACTCTACTAATGACAGCAATTAAATACTAAATATATATTTGATAATTTCTTATAATCCATATTTAATCTCAGGTCTTTTACAACATTAATCATGTTTGGTCAAGTGTTGTGGAGTAAATATGGTAAAATTAACTTTCTGTAAAATTAAGTAAGTTGCTTAAAAACTACTTTTCAGTTTCAATTACCTGAATGTGCACCTTCACTGTAGATTCTGTATGATTTGTAATGTAGCGTGTGACCGCTGTCTTGGCCTATTTATGTTGTCTGTATTGTCTTTATTGACCTAATGCTGTTTTCATGCTGCCCTCTTGGACAGATCTCTCTTGAAAGACAGTTTATCACAATAAGACGTTCACATGATTTAGTAAATGTTTAAGGAAAGATTTTCTTGACTTAAAAAGCTGAAGATGTAAATACTACACAGCATCCTGAGTTTCATTTAATCAACATGAGGATGATTCAAACAGCCAGCTGTCCCAGCACTGAGGAGGAAACACCATGATATGTTGAGGACAGCTACAGTTCACTGACTCTGTGTGTTTGCATATCTGTCCTGCCTCTCTGCTCCCAGCCGTTAAGAGGCCAGTGTTGATCAGTGGCTGTCCAGGCCTTTCAGAGCCACTGACACGCCTGGCAGCACAATGATGATGTCACTGATTCTACTGCTGGCCACCCTGGGGCTCCTTGTTCAGGGTGAGACTCTCTTCTGAAAACTTTGCTTCAGGATGCAACCACAGGTTCACACACAATGATGTTCTGCTGTGATGGAGAAACACTGAGACGAGCAGCATTTACCTTCTTCCATCTATTCTCCATGTTAAAGAAATGACTCTTCTGTTTGGATGCTGATCATCTTCTCCAAGCTGGATTTGTCTCTAACCCTTCTCTCTTTTTCATGTTTTCCAGGTTCATCAGACAAATCGTCCTGACTCAGATCTCAGTCTGTTGTTCCAGGACAGACTGTCTCTCTCAGATGTAAAACCATCATCTCCACTGGTACCTTCAGAAACCTGGAGAAGCTCCTAAACTCCTGATTTATTCTGCTACAAACCCGTCACTCTGGAGTTCCAGGTCGTTTTAGTGGAAGTGGATCTGGGACTGACTTCACTCTGACCATCAGTGGAGTTCAGGCTGAAGATTCAGGAGTTTACTACTGTCAGCAGAGTTACAGCATCCCGTTCACACAGTGATACAACGTCATACAAAAACCTCCCTCAGCTGGAGAGGAACTGATCTGACTCAACAGCTGCACTGAAACTAAAACAACAGAGGTTTACAAAAAAAACATTTTTATCAATAATAATTCACTTTGAACATTGAAACACTAAATATACTGTATCTAACTAAAAGTTATACTTTTAATGCTTTCATTAAAGGTGCAATGTGTAAGAATGTAAGAGATTTAAGTTTAACTAAAATGATCAACAGAACGTGAAGAAATAACAGTTGTGACTTCATGTCAAAGACTTCTATGTATTGTGTTGCAGAGATATCTACCGAAGTTAGCATGCTAACCAGCTAACACCTATTTTCCTTATCAAACAGAAAAATACAACCGTACACCTTCTGAATTCAAGTTTCTCTCTTTTACCGAACTAAGACCAGCTTAACTGACTTGTTCATTTATTCGCGACAATAACTCGACAGAAACAAAACCAAACTTACCCAAACCGTCTTGGTTAGTGTTTCCACTGTTCCAACAATCACCAACTCTGGTTTGGTCGAGATAAATCCTTAATTCACAGAGTTAAGGCCTTTGCACACCAAGTCCGGATTTTTCGTATGCTTTTTAAATCGGTCATTTGATCAAAATCATTCTGCACAGAAACCTCGCACACTGAGTCGATGCGTTTTATTTTTCTATTCGTTGCCAAAATGACAAAATGGAGTCGTCAAACAGTGAGGATGATTTTGTGGACATCTCACCTGCATCCTGACGCTGCTGTGCTTCTCTCTCACTGGAGGAATCTCCCAGGCTGCACCGCAGCTACCTGAAGGGCCTGAGCCGTCCTCATCCTCTACTCCACCCTCCTCCTCGTCATCAACCACCTGAATAATAATAATATAATAAAACTTTATTTATAGAGCACTTATCAAAACAAAGTACAAAGTGATTCACAACAAGAGAAATAAAATACCACAGTGAATGACGAGATATAAAGAAATAAAATACATAAAAGCAATAAAATAAACAGGCAGCTCAGGTAAAATCAGGATCTGCTTTCCGATAAAAATGTGTTTTGAGAAGAGATTTAAACGAAGACACTGACTGAGACAACCTCATTTCTTCGGGCAGGTTGTTCCAGAGCCTCGGGGCCCTGATGGCAAAAGCTCTGCCCCCCTTAGTTTCCATCCTGGACTCAGGAACAGACAGGAGACCCCTGCACAAAGATCTGAAACTACGTGAAGGGTCATAAGGGATTACAAAATATGTAATCTGGAGCCATGAAGAGCCTTAAAAGTAATCAATAAGATCTTAAAATCAATCCTAAAACAAACAGGGAGCCAATGTAAAGAGGCTAACACAGGTGTAATGTGATCAAACCTCTCAGTCCTGGTTTAAAGGCGAGCAGCTGAGTTTTGTACAGTCTGCTGTCGTGTCACAGTTTTTTGATTAAGACAAGTGAACATGCTGTTACAATTATCGAGGCGTGAGGAAATAAAAGCAGGTACAACAGTTTCTGCATCAGTAAGATTTAAAATAGATCGGATTTTTGCAATATTTCTGAGGTGATAAAAACACGATTGGACAAGCTTAGTGATATGTTGCTCAAAACATAAATTGCTATCACCAAGATTTCTTGCAACAGGATTGATATGTTGTGACAGGTTACCAGTGGATGGCATATTTGTTTAGTGATGTGTTGGGGCCCAATAACAAGGATTTCAGTTTTATTTGAGTTGAGCTGAAGAACATTTATCGACATCCAGTGTTTTATGTCAGACAGGCAGTCCTGCAGAGAACTCAGCATACTGAGGTCAGTGGGCTTGACAGGGAGGTACAACTGTGTGTCATCTGCATAGCAATGAAAAAAAATACCATGTCTGACGGATTACATCACCCAAAGGGAGCATATAAGGAGAACAGTATTGGTCCAGAATTGAACCTTGATATTACTATCTGACCTGTTGAAAGTGGTATCTGAGTTATGAAGTGATACTGAGCCTTTGATGCGAAGAAACTCAAAAATTTTTGTTTTCGGAGTCTGTGTGTAAATGCGATTGGCACAACGTGAGCGTCGTATTTCATTTTAATTCTAGATGTGCCTCATGATTGACATGTGGGTCACATTTTCAAGTTAGAAAATTCAGAATTCTGGATTAATCTGTAAAAAAAAATCACATCCCTGAGTATGAACACTTTAGGAATCAACTGTTCGTGTTTTACACATCAATTCAAGACGAGGACAGTCCATTGAATTAGAAATAAATTGTGTTAAGTCAAGACATTTAATTTATAAATCACATTTTAAAACACCAAATGTTGACCATAGTTGCTGTATAGGTGACATAAAATACTTTTAGAAAATTTAAATACATTTTAAAATCAATGAATACATGTCATAACAAAAAGCACTTTGCCCGGAAACAACGAAATAACGTAGACTCGAATAAAAACAGAATTAAAATGGTCACATGGCTTCTCTGATAAGATGAAGCAGAACTTCTTTTGGAGTCTGTCACAGTTTTTAGCTGATCAGCGTTGAGCCAAGTCCTGCCCTCAGTACTTCAATCCTGCTGGAAAAAAATGTCTCAACAAGCAGCTTCATTTATTTCTGCTGCTCTCACCAACACACTTGTGATTTTTGATATAAGCGAGCTTAGTGAATCTTTTATCACAAACGCTACAACTAAATGGTTTCTCCCCTGTGTGGACAGTCAAGTGTCGTCTCAAATGTTCCTTTTGTGCAAATCTTTTACCACAAACTGAACACCTAAATGGTTTCTCCCCTGTGTGGATTCTCGTGTGTTTGAACAAAGAGCTTCTGGCACTGAAACTTGCTTTACAAACTGAGCAGCTGAAAGGTTTTTCTCCTGTATGAACTCTTAAGTGTGTGGTCAAAGTTGAACTTCGTGCGAATCTTGTACCACAGACGGAGCAACTAAAGGGTTTCTCCCCTGTGTGGATTCTCATGTGTGTCACAACATCTCTTCTCCATTGAAAAGTTTTGTTACAAATTGAGCAGCTGAAACGCTTTTCTTCTTCTGAATGAAGTCTCATGTGAGTCGTTAAGGCGTTCTTCCGGGTGTATTTTTTACCACAAACTGAACAACTAAAGGGTTTCTCCCCGGTATGGATTTCCATGTGTGTGAACAAATTGCTTCTGGCACTGAAACTTGCATTACAAACTGAGCAGCTGAAAGGTTTTTCTCCCGTATGAACTCTTAAGTGTGCGGTCAAAGTTGAGTTTCGTGTGAATGCTGTACCACAGATGGAGCAACTAAAGGGTTTCTCCCCTGTGTGGATTCTCATGTGCCTCACAACATCTCTTCTCCATTGAAAAGTTTTTTTACAAACTGAGCAGCTGTAACGTTTTCCTTCTGAATGAAGTCTCATATGAGTCATTAAAGAGATCTTATGAAGGTATCGTTTACCACAAACTGAGCAGCTAAATGGTTTCACTGCTGTTTGGATTCCATGGTGTTTCTGCAGATGTTCCTTGTGGCCAAAGCTTGTAGCACATTCAGAGGAGCTAACTGATGTTTTTCCAGTATTACAGTCCTGATCACTCACAGGTTCTGGGTTTAAACCTGACTGAGGTTCCCTGGTCTCCTCCCAATCACAACTGTCGTCAGTCTCGGGTTCAGAGGAGTGTGAAGTCTTGTCTCGAGGAGCTGGTTGTAAATGATTATCTGGATTAAAGTTCCTGGCTGGTTCTGGTCCTCCACAGTCCTCTCCATCAGCTTCTGGTTTCAAATGCTCTGCATCTCTGTTCTCTTCAGTTTGGCTTTGATGAAGCTGCGAGGACTGAGGTTTCTCTTCATCATCATCATCTTCTTCACTCTTCACAGGAGCGAATGGGAACTCGGTGATATCGGCCTCCTCCAGCCCTCGGAGCTGCTCTCCCTCCTGACTGGTCCAGAGCTCCTCCTGCTCCTCTTTAATGTGTGGCGGCTCTGGGTCCTGGTCCAGACTGGGGCTCCACTCCTGAACCTCTTCTGTACTCACCGACAGCCGCTGGACGCCTGTGGAGAATAATGAAATACATACACGTTTTAGGAAACTGTCATTTCCTGTTGACACTTAAACCACTGACACCACTACTTTCTTAAACACGGGGAGAAATGTTGCACATTTTGTACAACATATTCGGAAGTCACTCAAACTAAAACTACAAGCGTATCGTGCGCTTTGCAGCTGTCATACTCGAACAGCTTCAGTGTCTTTTAGTGGCAGATGGTTTCCCAGCAGTTTAAAGTGAGAAGAGCAATGACAGTGTGCAGACCTGCTCTGTGTAACCGGACTTCAGGCTGGAAAACAGCGTCCAGCAGTTTCCGCTGTCGCTCGTTCTCCTCTTTTGAACGACAAAGCTCCTCCTCGTGCTCTGCTATCGTCCTTTCAAACAGCCCAAATATCTCCTCAGCAGCCGCACTTAGTCGCTGGTTGACAAAAGCTCTCAGCATTTGGACTTTAGACATTTTTTACAGCAACTTTTCCTCCAGACTCACTCCGTTAGAAACAGTTTGGTCCCTCTGACGTGCGCTGTGTTGCTAGGTTACGTTCGCGTCCGTCTATTTCCAGCTAGCAAGCTACGCTAACTTCATTAGCTTCTTAGGACTCCAGGACATAATTCAGACGTAAAACATTTTGAAATAAAGGGGACAGCACATAGTCTATTCAGACGGGTTCATCTGGACATTTTAGGTCCATGAAAAATACAGTTTGGACTCGGAAGTTAGTGTGTGACCGAGTTCCATCTCCGTCTATTTCCAGCTAGCAAGCTACGCTAACTTCATTTAGCATTCTTGGCTAACAGGAGACGAGTCTGAGGGGAAACATCCCGAAAGTTTGCACAAAGTCCACTTCAACACATGCATCCATAGATGCAGGCTCTCGTGGTTCACTTCGGTTGTATGTGATAAACGGAACGGAAAGAGCAGGACTCACGGAAAAAAAAACTTTAAAAGAAGGAGCCGGGCACAAACCATGACCGGCAGGGCTCCTTTGTGGAGTCGCTTCCGGTGCAGGCTCCGCTCTCAGGGAATGGATGTAAGACGTTCTGCACATGCGCAAAATAGGTCCTGTAAGTCAAAGAAAGTTACAATGATTATAAACCATCTTGTTATCTTGAGTGTGAGTAAGATTGTTTTATGATCAGTCATTGACATCACGAGTAATTTTGTACAGGCACATTTGCGGTAACCTCCGTGGACTGAGTGGACCACTTTTGCGCATGTGCAGAACGGATCGCTCTTTTACGTCACTGATGTTGTTCTTTTTCTGCTATTGATTTTATTGGCTGTTGGCAAACAGCTTTCGGGTGCACTACCGCCACCCACTGATGTGGAGGGTGGACTAATGCTCTATCCTCTCTAAACGTCTACAACACAAAAAGAGACACAAATAAACAAAATAAAAACACTTAAATGAATAAAATGGGGAAAGAAGACATAATAAAAAAATTAAAAGAAAATGATAATTATCTAATTCTGTTCATTAGTCTTGTTGACTCTAAATACTTTAGACGGAGTTTCTTTTTTTTTAAATAAATCTTTTTTAAGTTTCAACAAGTTATATACAAAGATTTACAAAAACACAGCATAAATAATTCAATATAATTCAAAACAGGAATACTAAACAAACGGAGTTTCCAACCCTTGTCACCTGAAGTTTTTAAAGAATATTACTGATATTTTGCTCCCCATTCTCTCTGAGTGCATTCTTTAAAACTTGCAATGCAATAAAACATGGTGCACTGTTTCTTCCTCTCCACAATATTCATACTTTCCATTATTATGCTTTCCAATCACGTAGAGAGAACTGTTTAGATCAGTATGCCCATTCCTTAGTCTTGTTATAACCCTCCCTATATCCTTTCCCTATTTCGTCCTCCAGAACATGTGCTCCCAACTAATGGACTGCTTTTAAACAGATATCTTCCTTTACTTTCTTTGTTCCATTCATTCTGCCACATCTTTTTGATTTGTGCCTGAATCACCACTTTAGCTCCTCACTTACTAATATTTACTGTATATATACACACATACTGTGATATATGCAGGTATAAACGGTAGTAATAAATCTAATATATAAAAGGGAGCTGTAAACAGTGACTAATAATAGTAGTATAGTAATACTAAGCAATACTTTTATGATGCCTCTACTGTTCAGTTTGTTGACACTGTCATAGAGATTTTAGCCTTGAGTAGTTAGTGATGGTTTTGCACTTGACTTATATTCAGACGTGTTTCTAACATTTAGCCCCCCTCATATATGTAAATAGGGAGGAGAAATGCTTAGAAACACCTCTCAATATAATGTAGTCCAGTACAACACCACCTTTATATGACCTCAGTAATGAACATATAAGTGAATTTAAACATTTTTGACATAGTCAACAAAAACTGAACATTATGAGCTTCGTAAAGACAGATGTTATGGCGCACATGTTGGCTACTGATTTGCAATAGATTGTGACCACTGACTGTACATTGTCTAAATTTCCTTTTGTCATCTCTTATATTTGTCTTTGCGGTTGAACTCTTCAGCAGAAGCAGTGTGCAAATATTTCCAGGGTTAAATATGAAGATCACACTCTTTTTGTGTCTTTCTGTGCTGATGATATGCTGCTTTATATTTCAGATGTTTAAAATATTTCTCATACTTACTTTTTTTAAGGATAATTCATGTTCTTTGGATACACCCAAAACAATTACAATATTATAGTGCTTACCATTAAAACAATTCAGTACTGTATAAAGTCTCTTAATATAAAGTATGTATGGATATAAATTATGTAATGTTACTCATTCTTTCTAAAGTCATCATGGAGAAATTACAACATTTTTGTGAGCTCAGTTTTGCTCTGGATTTCACACAGTCAGTGTTACCATTTAAAGAAACTCATTCAGCCACTTTGATATAAAAAAAAGTTAAACCAACTGATTTGATGAAAATGTCTTTATTATCTGGAAACACTGAAATAATATTGAAACATTGCAACAAGCTAGTAAATATTGTTATTGAAACATGTCAAATAAAAGAGAGAGACAGTTGCAGAGTGAGCGCAGTATCAGAGTTAAACCAGTAGCAGAGTCCCAGTGAGTCAGGTCAGGACTGGGGACACTGGTCTCTCCTCAGCGTCTCTGAGAGCGGAGTCTGGGAGCCCTGGGTGGCCTCACAGGTCACAGAGCCCACCTTCCTCCACTGGTCTGCAGGGAGCCTCAGGGTGCTGCTCCAGCTGTAGTGGCCGTCCTTCTCCAGCACCCCGGGGCTCCTGCTCTCCTCCCAGCTGCTGCTGCTGCTGCTGCTGCCGTCCACCTTCCAGGCCAGACTCCAGTCTGAGGGGAAGCCCTTGTTGGCCAGGCACATGAGCGTGGCCTTCCCCTGCTGCAGCTCCTCGCTGGAGGGGGGCAGCACCGTCAGGGTGGGACGGACATCACCTAGGAGACACCAATCAGCTTAGAGGACAGGGACCACACAGCTGTCAATCAAACACCAGCGACTTGGACACCTTTACTGTGTGAGAGTGGATTTTCTCCTTTAAGGAGTTTCTGTCAGATGGTTTTTCTGCTCCACCAGTCACTCACTCACACATTGTTTCACTTCCCTTTAAGAAACCTCTCATGCATATCAGCACAGAAAGAGTCCTCATATGACCTGAAAGACATCAAACTACACTGGAAATAAAAGAACCATATTTTAAACTATAAAATACAAAAACACCTTTTTTTATATTATTTGAAGAAAACATTGAAATCCAGTTTGAATACATTTTCAGTCATCTATGATTTCATTCAAAGTCCTGCTACATTTATACAAATATATTTACTGTCAAACTGTCAAAAGGGCAAAAGTTAATCAGATCCACTGTTAAAGGACATTATCAGCCAAAAATAACCGACGACCAGGTAAACTGTTCATCAGACAGATTTAAAAATACAAATAGCATCAGAGAATTGTCGACATTATTTCAAACTGAGGTTAAAAGACAATTTGAGCCATTTTAGAAGATCAGAGATTTGGCAACATTTTTATCTTCATTCACACTATTCAAAATAATTTTTACTCAACTTCAAAGCAGTTTGAAAAGGAGAATTAAAGTGTTGTTTAATCTTTCCTCCAGTTCAAGCTGTTCACATTTCACAAATTAAATGGAACATTTAAAGAGAAGTTCAGTAAAGCTGCTTTGAGTTCAACTTTGTGGTTAAAGAGGAGAAATGAACAATAAGATTGAGTCTTTAAAGTGATTTAGATCAGTCCAGTGGAAATTTATATCTACTACAAATGTTCAGACACAGAAATTAAAACCTAAACTGACGATACGATATTTAATATTTGTGCAGAAACTTACTTCCAACATCCAGTCTGGTTCCTCCACCAAAAGTCCACCACAGTGATACAAACTGATTGAGTCGTCGTACAAAAACCTCTCACTGCAGAGAGACACGGCTCTCTGACTTTGTCTGACAAAAGTCCTCAAGTTTCAACTTTAATCTAAAAATCGAAATGCACGACTTCTCTGCTCCAAGCAATTATAGTCATTACATTCATGATTTAATTTATAATACAAAACTGCACTTCAACATTTAGAAGTTAAGATATATAATCGTATATTTCAGTTACTAGAAAAAATATAATTGCGGAAATAAAAATATTGCTCATGAATTAATGAAATACATCAAAAATTTAACTTACTTCCAACATCCAGTCTGGTTCCTCCACCGAAAGTCCACCACAGTGATACAAACTGATTGAGTCGCCGTACAAAAACCTCTCACTGCAGAGCGACACGGCTCTCTGACTGTGAACACAACAAACTCAACATAAACACTTCCTGTTTTTAAAAGAATTAATTATTTCATATTATATTGATCAAACAGGGACATCATTTTCAGAATGAATCACATTTTAATATATTTTTTCCTTCATGTAAATGTGAAATTTTAATTATTCTAGCATTAAATTAAACCAAAAAAAGACACTCTTAAAGAAAATGTATCTGCAGTCATCAAAACCAATCCACATGAAAATGATCACTGACACATTATTAATCAATACTCTGGTAAATGTATTGATCCATTGAGAAACAGCATCGTCAGAGTAATCCAAGTCCCTGCTGGAGTCAGTCAGAGCATTTCCATAGAGAGCCACTTTGCATCAGCAGCACCATGCTCCAGTGCTCTGGGAGAGTTTATAGTCCTGAGAGTTGAACACTGGATGACTGACAGCTGTCCTTCATGACAACAGAAGCCACAGAAATCCTCCTCATCAAAAACATGACTTTTCTCTCCGTCCTCATCTGGACTCTCCTCTGCTTCACTCAGGGTGAGGAAAATCATTTTTTCTGTGATGTGAAAATCATTTGGAGTGTAGCTGAGTTTCACCTCACCGTCTCATGTCCCGTGTTTCTTCTCTCTCCTCAGGGTCTGTTGGACAAAATGTTGTCTTGACTCAGCCAGCAGCCAAAGCAGTGCCGCTGGGTCAAAGTGCCTCTATTGACTGTAAGGCCAGTCCAACAGTTGCTCACTACTCTGGTTCACAATATTTCCTCGCCTGGTACCAACAGAAAACTGGAGAAGCTCCTAAACCTCTGATCCACACAACATCAGACAGATCTTCTGGAATCTCCTCCAGATTCAGTGGAAGTGGAGCAGGGAATGGAGTTGACTTCACTCTGACCATCAGTGGAGTCCAGGCTGAAGATGCAGCAGTTTACTACTGTCAGAGTGCACATTACATCAACAGTCAGTATGTGTTCACACAGTGAAAAAGCGTCGTACAAAAACCTCCCTCAGTCAGACTGAACAGAAACTGAACTGCCTGCTGCAGCTGGAAGCTACTGCAGAGACTGATACAGTTCACTGAGGACACACACACACACACACACACACACACACACACACACACACACACACACACACGTTTGTTTCACTGACCCCGTGTGGGACAGTCACTGACATAATGCTTTCCCTAGCCCCTTACCCTAACCATAACCTAATTGTAACCTGTACCCTAAAACCAAGTCTTAACCCTCAAAAAGCCGTCTCTACCCACGGGGACCTCAATTTCTGTCCCCACAGTGACCCCATGGGTTAGTGTGCGTTCAGGTTAAAGTCCCCACTGGGATATAAAACCAAGAAACACACATACCAGTTTTCCTCCTGAAGTTCAAACAGTCCACCTTAACAACCTGAAGAGACACAAACCAGATTCACAACATACGAAACATCTACGTCTACACATCACACTGAAATCTCAGGACACTGAAGCTCCATATCTGCAATGTAACAAATGTTTTCTGTGACAGAAACTCTGACGCTTCATAAACATAATGTATTCTGTGCCACAATCCATACAGTACATGTCACTGAACAAACTGATTGTTTACCAAACGCCTCATATGTCCCCTCATACGTCATCACAACAGCTGTGTGTGAACAGAGAGACAGTTTTTGGACCAAAGGAAAGTGTTTCGATTTAACCAACTAATTATTTTGAGGCCTTGATGCTCCTCTGAGATTTGATCTTATTAAAAGTGTGTATAGTTTTATATAATGCACTTATATACATTAGAATGGTATTTAAACAGTTCACACCTGATTTTACTGCCACACTGACAGATTCATTATGTGCCTGTGTGTCCAAAATGTGCACAGACATGGGTCAAAGACTCTGTAGAGGTACACAAGTCCTCTTCAAGGGTTTGGGTTTGTTTTCTCTCTAGAATTGTAGAAAATTCATGAAAAGCTGTAGGTGCATTATTCTGTATTTTAGCTCAAATGAGGCCTCAGAGGAGGGATGGTGGTTGAGGTGAAGGGCATAGAGTTTGGTAGGGACGGTATGGACATGTCCCTACCAATATCCAGCGACTACTGAGATGTCCCTAGCAATAACTTTGCTACATGCCTCACAGTGGTTTGGTCCACTGCCTACCTATGTACCTTTTTTACCGCCAAAATATTTAATATGAATACCACTGAATCTTTTGTGGCAAACAAGGCTGTCTCTGCCCCCATGGGCGTTTTTAGACCCTTTGTAGGGGGGCTGAAGCACACCTAAATTTCATCTCATGCACTGTATGCTGGCAAATGATTTAATGCTTTTCGTTGTATAAATATTTTGGCATATGAATACTGTGAGCCCCACAGCTAAGAAGGTGGGCGTTTGTGCTGTGAAATGGTGAAATATGGCTAAATTAGGGGGTGAGTAAGTGAGGAGCTGTCCATATTACTGAAACGGAGCGAGGAGATCGACAGACAGAACACGTCACTTAGTTCGGTTTCTTAGCCTGCTCACTTTTCGTGGTTGTAAATGCTTTCTGTTAACGTCAGTTTACGTTGTTTGTGTGGGTCATAGAGTTATCGCAAAGTTGATTTAAGACTTAGAAAGTTTCTGGTTATAGTTCCATGGTGTGAATAGTTGCTAGCTGAGATTATCGGCTAATGTTAGCTCTCTGAGCTAGTCTGCTTGCATTGCACACTTGCCAGCTAACAAGCTAACTGATGCACTTTATTAGTTTAATTAAAGTATTGTCACAATGTTTCCTATTCTGGTATATTTACAGTACATGTATGGACAGAGATTGGAAGCACTGGAACCATCTTTCTCTGTTTTGATCTGTTTAAGATGCAGCATGATTTTGCAGAGGCAGTAAAGACGTTGGCTACGCTAAAGCCCTTTTTCAATTTCATATATAACCCTAAAGAAATGTCTGTTTTTCCACTCTGTCAGTGCAACGAGGGAGAGAGGAGGATGGAGAGAAAGAGGACAGAGAAAGAGAGAGAGGGAGAGAGCAGGAAGAACCAGGTGAAAAAGTGCACAGATAGTGAAGTTAAGATTGGATCTGTTCAGTTTCGTTAGGAGCTGAGCCCCACTAAAGTTCTGATCCTAGAATCGCCCCTGGTTTGGACACATACAGTCGATGTCTTCACAGGTCCAGAATGTTGGACCCGATCTGCATTGGATGTATGGTAAACCTACCTGAATCTGACATTCACCAATTACTTTTTTTAAAAGCGAGATCTGATCTGAAGGGGGCCCGAGCACAGCCAGACCTGACACGAATAGACCCTAATAGAGAGATAACACCAGCACCGGCAGCAGCATGATGAGCTATCAATTAACAAGCAGCTGTGGTCAAAAAGAGCAGCAATACTTTAGACGAATTATAATGTCCTGAGTCAGAGAAACTCATTTCTAAAATATTATATTTTTATATGCTTCAAAGACTAATTTATATAAATAATGAAAATCCTGTTTTCACCTCCTGGACCAGCAGATAGACAGAAGATACATTTCTGTACCAAACCAAATCAAAGTAATAGTGATTAATAGTCAATTTTTAAATAAAGGTTACTGATTTCCTAGAATACTTCCTCTTGCTGTGATTATGACGTACTACACAGCTGTTTATCATCTACACATAACAAGTAATTCCATGTCTCCTACTATTAACCAACCACAGCATGGAAAGTCTTAACAGCAGAGGACCCAGGATGGAGCCTGGGGGGACGCCATCATTATAATTGACCGTAGCCAATGAATGTTGACCAAGTGAGACAACATCATGTCTGCTTGACAGATAAGGACTGAACCAGTTTAACACTGTGACACAGAAGTCAACATGTCTCTGCAGTCGAAGTAGATGTTTACTGTAACTTACTCTACTAATGACAGCAATTAAATACTAAATATATAATTAATATTATAATCCATATTTAATCTAAGGTCATTAATCATGTTTGGTCCAGTGTTGTTGAGTAAATAAGGTAAAATTAACTTTCTGTAAAATTCGGTAAGTTGCTTAAAAACTACTTTTCAGTTTCAATTACCTGAATGTGCACCTTCACTGTAGATTCTGTATGATTTGTAATGTAGCGTGTGACCGCTGTCTTGGCCTATTTATGTTGTCTGTATTGTCTTTATTGACCTAATGCTGTTTTCATGCTGCCCTCTTGGCCAGATCTCTCTTGAAAAACGATTTATCACAATAAGACGTTCACATGATTTTGTAAATGTTTAAGGAAAGATTTTTTTTACTTAAAAAGCTGAAGATGTAAATACTACACAGCATCCTGAGTTTCTGTTAATCAACATGAGGATGATTCAAACAGCCAGCTGTCCCAGCACTGAGGAGGAAACACCATGATATGTTGAGGACAGCTACAGTTCACTGACTCTGTGTGTTTGCATATCTGTCCTGCCTCTCTGCTCCCAGCCGTTAAGAGGCCAGTGTTGATCAGTGGCTGTCCAGGCCTTTCAGAGCCACTGACACGCCGGCTGCACAATGATGATGTCACTGATTCCACTGCTGGCCACCCTGGGGCTCCTTGTTCAGGGTGAGACTCTCTTCTGAAAACTTTGCTTCAGGATGCAACCAGGTTCACCACAATGATGTTCTGCTGTGATGGAGAAACACTGAAACGAGCAGCATTTACCTTCTTCCATCTATTCTCCATGTTAAAGAAATGACTCTTCTGTTTGGATGCTGATCATCTTTCTCCAAGCTGGATTTGTCTCAATAACCCTTCTCCTCTTTTTCATGTTTTCCAGGTTCATCAGGACAAATCGTCCTGACTCAGTCTCCTGGATCTCAGTCTGTTGTTCCAGGACAGACTGTCTCTCTCAGATGTAAAACCAGTACGAGTGTTAGTAGCTCCCTCCACTGGTACCTTCAGAAACCTGGAGAAGCTCCTAAACTCCTGATTTATGCAGCTACAAACCGTCACTCTGGAGTTCCAGGTCGTTTTAGTGGAAGTGGATCTGGGACTGACTTCACTCTGACCATCAGTGGAGTTCAGGCTGAAGATTCAGGAGTTTACTACTGTCAGCAGAGTAGCAGCTACCCGTTCACACAGTGATACAACGTCGTACAAAAACCTCCCTCAGCTGGAGAGGAACTGATCTGACTCAACAGCTGCACTGAAACTAAAACATTAGAAGCTTCTCTAAAAGAAAACTCATGATTGTCTTAAAAAGTTATGTTTTTAATACAATTCAGCAGAGTATTTTATTATTACTGACTAACAGTGTTCGAGACATTATCACACTGTTACAGTTTACTCAAACACTATTTTACAGCAAAGTTTCAAACAGGAAAAAAATGGTTCAACAAGGAATTGTAACACAAAACTCTGAATTATTTGTTCAGGTGAAAATGTTTAATCTTTGACTGATTTGTTGAGGCGATTGGCATTGGCAATTATCTTTTTTAATTAATATTGTTAGTTCAAAAATAAATAAAAAGATAGTGCAGAAGTTAAAATAAAGGAATATAATATGATATATATAATATAATATGATGAAATAAAACATAATACTGTAAATATTAAACTATAAAACTGTAGTAGGCAGGTGCACAGTAATGATAAAATTAAAAAACTGTAATGTATGGGCAGATAAAAACAGGATTTTAGACAGGCAGTCCACTCATATACATATATACTGTGATGGTTACACAGGTAGTATAAATAAATATATATATACAGGACAAAGCTGAATGAAAGAGTGGAGAAACATATCAAATGCAGATGTTTCGGTGCATTCAGGGCTCACTGAACGGTTTGGTGAGGATGAAAATGATGTGAATAACATGCTCCGGCCTTTACAGTCACCAGATCTCAACCCAGGTTCACACCTGTGGAAGGTTTTGGACCAACGTGTAAGACAACGCTCTCCACCACCATCTCAATATCACTGAATCACCATCAATATCACCATCTCACTGATTTGCAATAGATTGTGACCACTGACTGTACATCGTCTAAATTTCCACTTATTTTTGACTTCCAAGCTTCTGAATGTCAGCTTCCCAACAGCAGCATCCTCCACAGCCTCATACCAAACCTGGAAAGCAATATGGCCACTTTCTCAAAATGAATGCTTCAGGCTTTAAGTGAGAATATTATGATTTACTGACAAAATGTATTCCAGCAAACAAATGTATTTTATTGTTGTGACCCTAAATGATTTATGTAATATGTAAATCTGTTAAAAATTAAATTCTTTCCTTATGGCATCTCTTTTATTTGTCTTTGCAGTTGAACTCTTCAGCAGAAGCAGTATGCAAATATTTCCAGGGTTAAATATGAAGATCACACTTTTTTTGTGTCTTTCTATGCTGATGACATACTGCATTTGTTTTCAGATGTTTAAAATATATTTAATACGTGTTTTTATTTTAAGGATAATTCATGTTCTTTGGATACACCTAAAATAATGACAATATTATAGTGCTTACCATTAAAACAATTCAGTAATAAGAGATGATTCGATGAGTGTTCATTAAAGTATTCCTACCATGGGATTTTGTTACAAAGGTTAATTATTACAGACAAATCTGTAATGACTATAGCAGAAAATAGTTTCAGTCATGAAGGCATTCATATAGATTGTGACTAAACATTTTGGCCTTATACTACAACCTTCACTGGTTTGGACTAATCAAACAATAGTGACGAGATTTGTCTGACTGTATAAAGTCTCTTAATATAAAGTATGTATGGCTATACATTATGTAATTTTACTCATTCTTTCTAAAGTCATCATGGAGAAATTACAACATTTTTGTGAGCTCAGTTTTCCTCTGGATTTCATACAGTCAGTGTTACCATTTAAAGAAACTCATTCAGCCACTTTGATATAAAAAAATTAAACCAACTGATTTGATGAAAACCTCTTTATTATCTGGAAACACTGAAATAATATTGAAACATTGCAACAAGCTAGTAAATATTGTTATTGAAACATGTCAAATAAAAGAGAGAGACAGTTGCAGAGTGCAGAGTGAGAGCAGTATCAGAGTTAAACCAGTAGCAGAGTCCCAGTGAGTCAGGTCAGGACTGGGGACACTGGTCTCTCCTCAGCGTCTCTGAGAGCGGAGTCTGGGAGCCCTGGGTGGCCTCACAGGTCACAGAGCCCACCTTCCTCCACTGGTCTGCAGGGAGCCTCAGGGTGCTGCTCCAGCTGTAGTGGCCGTCCTTCTCCAGCACCCCGGGGCTCCTGCTCTCCTCCCAGCTGCTGCTGCTGCTGCTGCTGCTGCTGCCGTCCACCTTCCAGGCCAGACTCCAGTCTGAGGGGAAGCCCTTGTTGGCCATGCACATGAGCGTGGCCTTCCCCTGCTGCAGCTCCTCGCTGGAGGGGGGCAGCACCGTCAGGGTGGGACGGACATCACCTAGGAGACACCAATCAGCTTAGAGGACAGGGACCACACAGCTGTCAATCAAACACCAGCAACTTGGACACTTTTACTGTGTGAGAGTGGATTTTCTCCTTTAAGGAGTTTCTGTCAGATGGTTTTTCTGCTCCACCAGTCACTCACTCACACATTGTTTCACTTCCCTTTAAGAAACCTCTCATGCATAACAGCACAGAAAGAGTCCTCATATGACCTGAAAGACATCAAACTACACTGGAAATAAAAGAACCATATTTTAAACTTTAAAATACAAAAACCCCTTTTTTATATTATTTGAAGAAAACATTGAAATCCAGTTTGAATATCTTTTCAGTCATCTATGATTTCATTCAAAGTCCTGCTACATTTATACAAACATATTTTCTGTCAAAGCTGTCAAAAGTTAATCAGATCCACTGTTAAAGGACATTATCAGCCAAAAATAACCGACGACCAGGTAAACTGTTCATCAGACAGATTTAAAAATACAAATAGCATCAGAGAATTGTCGACATTATTTCAAACTGAGGTTAAAAGACAATTTGAGCCATTTTAGAAGATCAGAGATTTGGCAACATTTTTATCTTCATTCACACTATTCAAAATAATTTTTACTCAACTTCAAAGCAGTTTGAAAAGGAGAATTAAAGTGTTGTTTAATCTTTCCTGCAGTTCAAGCTGTTCACATTTCACAAATTAAATGGAACATTTAAAGAGAAGTTCAGTAAAGCTGCTTTGAGTTCAACTTCATGGTTAAAGAGGAGAAATGAACAATAAGATTGAGTCTTTAAAGTGATTTAGATCAGTCCAGTGGAAATTTATATCTACTACAAATGTTCAGACACAGAAATTAAAACCTAAACTGACGATACGATATTTAATATTCTAGCAGAAACTTACTTCCAACATCCAGTCTGGTTCCTCCACCAAAAGTCAACCACAGTGATACAAACTGATTGAGTTGTCGTACAAAAACCTCTCACTGCAGAGAGACACGGCTCTCTGACTTTGAACACAACAAACTCAACATAAACACTTCCTGTTTTTAAAAGAATTTAATATTTCATATTATATTGATCAAACAGGGACATCATTTTCAGAATGAATCACATTTGAATATATGTTTTTACCTTTATGTAAATGTGAAATTTTAATTATTCTAACGTTAAATTAAACCAAAAAAATCCACTCTTAAAGAAAATGTATCTGCAGTCATCAAAACCAATCCACATGAAAATGATCACTGACACATTATTAATCAATACTCTGGTAAATGTATTGATCCATTGAGAAACAGCATCGTCAGAGTAATCCAAGTCCCTGCTGGAGTCAGTCAGAGCATTTCCATAGAGAGCCACTTTGCATCAGCAGCACCATGCTCCAGTGCTCTGGGAGAGTTTATAGTCCTGAGAGTTGAACACTGGATGACTGACAGCTGTCCTTCATGACAACAGAAGCCACAGAAATCCTCCTCATCAAAAACATGACTTTGCTCTCCGTCCTCATCTGGACTCTCCTCTGCTGCTGCTTCACAGGTAAAGTCCAGAGAATCAAACTCCTCTCCTCTATGAACATCCGTCCCTCTGAAATGAAGCCGACGAAACCACGACGCTGCTTTATGTTTTTGTCTCTGTATCCTCAGAGTCCAGAGGCCAGGTCACAGTGACTCAGCCTGGAGCAGGGCGCTCTGCTCTGGGAGGCTCCGTCTCCATCAGCTGTAGGGTCAACCCAAAAGTTTATGTAGGGTCCTCCAGCGGCAAACACTATTTGCACTGGTACCAACAGAAAGATGGAGAAACTCCTAAACTTCTAATTTCCAGGGCTGATGAGCTGCAGTCTGGAGTTCCAGGTCGTTTTACAGGCAGTGGATCAAACACTGACTTCACTCTGACCATCAGTGGAGTCCAGGCTGAAGATGCAGCAGTTTACTACTGTCAGAGTGAACACAACATCAACAGTCAGTATGTGTTCACACAGTGAAAAAGCGTCGTACAAAAACCTCCCTCAGTCAGACTGAACAGAAACTGAACTGCCTGCTGCAGCTGGAAGCTACTGTAGAGACTGATACAGTTCACTGAGGACACACACACACACACACACACACACACACACACACATGTTTGTTTCACTGACCCCGTGGAGGACAGTCACTGACATAATGCTTTCCCTAGCCCCTTACCCTATCCATAACCTAATAGTAACCTGTACCCTAAAACCAAGTCTTAACCCTCAAAAAGCCGTCTCTACCCACGGGGACCTCAATTTCTGTCCCCACAGTGACCCCATGGGTTAGTGTGTATTCAGGTTAAAGTCCCCACTGGGATATAAAACCAAGAAACACACACATACCAGTTTTCCTCCTGAAGTTCAAACAGTCCACCTTAACAACCTGAAGAGACACAAAACCAAATTCATAACATATGAAACATCAACGTCCACACATCACACTGAAATCTCAGGACACTGAAGCTCCATATCTGCAATGCAACAAATGTTTTCTGTGGCAGAAACACTGACGCTTCATAAACATAATGTATTCTGTGCCACAATCCATACAGTACATGTCACTGAACAAACTGATTGACTAAAGGCAGAAAATTTAATTTAGGTTTGGACACATACAGTAGGTGTCTTCTCAGGTCCAGAATGTTGGACCCAATCTGCATCAAACCTGTGGCAGCATGGTGGCTCAGTGGTTAGTGCTGTCACTGTCAATATCACAGAAGGTCCTGGGTTGGGTTCCCTTGCGGGGCAGGGCCTTTCTCTGTGGAGTTTGCATGTTCTGCACAGTGGCCGCACACTGCTCGTAATACTTAGGATAGGTAAAATGCAGAGAAGGAATTTCACTAGGTGTTGTATGATTGTGTATAGCAGTAATTCCCAACCAGGGGTACTTGCAGTGTTGTGCATTAATGCGTTCATTGAACGTGCTCACGCACTGTGCTTTATGGCACCCGGCATACCGGTGATTTGGGTCACAGAATCTGATGGGTCATAGAGTTTTGGAACAACACATCGAGCTGAAGCATCTGACCAGTCTTGGGAAATATCTGCGAGTGAATGATGATCCCAAGAAATCATTAACGAAGGGTAAGACCACGAGCCAACAGCTCAAGTCAAACTCAGCATTTTGTAAAGGAATAAAAGGGAAGAAATTAATGTGAACTGGTTAATTTTAATCTGTGTGAACTGAGCTTTGAGTGAGCTGTTATGAAGTGTGACCTTGCACAACACTGGGTACTTGTACCCCAGGGGGTAATTCTGCAGTTTCCAGGGGGTACGTGGAAAGATTGCGAAGTAGCTCAACTAATTTGAAAAAACAGAGAGTAAGAGTAAGACAGTAAGAGTGCGTGAAATCTAGTTAGCAAGCGAGCACAGAAGTCTAAACAGGCAGCTGAAAGTAATGGATAAACGGTTGGAACATCCAGCTTCACTCTAAGTGGTAGAATGATGGCCGACCAAACCAACCTTAACAGTGACACTTCAATTGTATGAAATTTTTTTTAAATAATGTCCACTTATATATAATCAATAGTGTTATATTGTGTATATATAGTGTTATATTTGGTCAATGATAGGTGGGAATCGATGAAGTGGTACGTGAGTTCAACTGACAGAGCTGTGGGGGGACCTTAGACCAAAAAGGTTGGAAACCACTGGTGTGTGTGACCATAAACCTGATGTGATTTGACCTACCTGAACTTGACATGCATAAATTACTGCCTGAAAAAGAGAGATCCAATCTGAAGGGGGCCCGAGCACAGCCAGACCCGACCCAAATAGTCGAATGATTGGACATGGTGGGATTTGTTGGGTCTCTGTAATTAACATTATAAAGAGTATGGTCTAGACCTGCTCTGTAGGAAAAGCACAATGAGATAACTTCAGTTATGAATAGGCGCTATATAAATAAAAATGAATTTAATTTAATTGAATAGACCCTAATAGAGAGATAACACCAGCACCTGCAGCAGCATGATGAGCTATCAATTAACAAGCAGCTGTGGTCAAAAAGAGCAGCAATACTTTAGACTAATAATGATGTCCTGAGTCAGAGAAACTCCATCCATCCATTTTCTACCGCTTGGTCCCGTTAGGGGTCGCGGGTGACTGGAGCCTATCCCAGTGACTTTGGGCCTTAGGCAGGGTACACCCTGGACAGTGGCCAACTCGTCGCAGGGCTTCAGAGAAACTCATTTCTAAAATATTATATTTTTATATGCTTCAAAGACTAATTTATATAAATAATGAAAATGCTGTTTTCACCTCCTGGACCAGCAGATACATTTCTTTGCCAAACCAAATCAAAGTAATAGTGATTAATAATCAATTTTTACTGTTTTCCTAGAATACTTTGTCCTGCTGTGATTATGACGTACTGCACAGCTGTTTATCATCTACACATAACAATTAATTCCATGTCTCCTACTATTAACCAACCACAGCATGGAAAGTCTTAACAGCAGAGGACCCAGGATGGAACCTGGGGGGATGCCAAGCTTATAATTGACAGTAGCTGATGAATGTTGACCAAGTGAGACAACATCATGTCTGCTTGACAGATAAGGACTGAACCAGTTTAATACTGTGACACAGAAGGCAACAAGTCTCTGCAGTAGATGTAGACGTTTACTGTAACTTACTCTACTAATGACAGCAATTAAATACTAAATATATATTTAATATTTTCTTATAATCCATATTTAATCTCAGGTCTTTTACAACATTAATCATGTTTGGTCTGTATTGTCTTTATTTACCTAATGCTGTTTTCATGCTGCCCTCTTGGCCAGATCTCTCTTGAAAAACAATTTATCACAATAAGACGTTTACATGATTTTGTAAATGTTAAAGGAAAGCTTACTTAAAAAGCTGAATTTGTAAATACTACACAGCATCCTGAGTTTCTGTTAATCAACATGAGGATGATTCAAACAGCCAGCTGTCCCAGCACTGAGGAGGAAACACCATGATATGTTGAGGACAGCTACAGTTCACTGACTCTGTGTGTTTGCATATCTGTCCTGCCTCTCTGCTCCCAGCCGTTAAGAGGCCAGTGTTGATCAGTGGCTGTCCAGGCCTTTCAGAGCCACTGACACGCCGGCAGCACAATGATGATGTCACTTAATCTACTGCTGGCCACCCTGGGGCTCCTTGTTCAGGGTGAGACTCTCTTCTGAAAACTTTGCTTCAGGATGCAACCAGGTTCACCACAATGATGTTCTGCTGTGATGGAGAAACACTGAGACGAGCAGCATTAACCTTCTTCCGTCTATTCTCCATGTTAAAGAAATGAGACTCTTCTGTTTGGATGCTGATCATCGTTCTCCAAGCTGGATTTGTCTCAATAACCCTTCTCCTCTTTTTCATGTTTTCCAGGTTCATCAGGACAAATCGTCGTGACTCAGTCTCCTGGATCTCAGTCTGTTGTTCCAGGACAGACTGTCTCTCTCAGATGTAAAACCAGTACAAGTGTTTATAGTGATGGTGTCAGCTACCTCCACTGGTACCTTCAGAAACCTGGAGAAGCTCCTAAACTCCTGATTTATCGAGCTACAGCCCGTCCGTCTGGAGTTCCAGGTCGTTTTAGTGGAAGTGGAAATGGACCGAGTGACTTCACTCTGACCATCAGTGGAGTTCAGGCTGAAGATTCAGGAGTTTACTACTGTCAGCAGGGTTACAGCAGCCCGTTCACACAGTGATACAACGTCGTACAAAAACCTCCCTCAGCTGGAGAGGAACTGATCTGACTCAACAGCTGCACTGAAACTAAAACATTAGAAGCTTTTCTGAAAGAAAACTCATGATTGTGTTAAAAAGTTATATTTTTATTGTGGAAATATTTTTCATAGAATTCAGCAGAGTATTTTATTATTACTGACTAACAGTGTTTGAGACATTATCACACTGTTACAGTTTACTCAAACACGGTTTTACAGCAAAGTTTCAATCAGGAAAAAAATGTTTCAACAAGGAATTGTAACACAAAACTCTGAATCATTTGTTCTGGAGAAAATGTTTGATCTTTGACTGATTTGTTGAGGCGACCTCTTTTTTCAAACTCACTGAGAATACTGAATTAGTCAAGAAGGAACCAGAATTTAACACAAGTAAGCAGAGAATTCAAACTGAAGGATAAATAGGTTAATTAGCTATTTAACACATTCAAGAAATGCATACAAACAACAAAACAACACTTTAAAACAGTAATGTTCTCTTTAGACCCAAAACATTTTACACTATTGATGAAGCAGAGATATACACTCAGTGTCCACTTTATTAGGTACACCTGTAAAGCCTAATGCAATCCAATAGAAGCTTTCTGTCATAGTCTACTTCAGTTTCAAGTTATTTATTGTCAAATACACAACAATTACAGTGAAGCAGTCATTGGCAATTGTCTTTTTTAATTAATATTTTTAGTTCTCAGACTCCCTCCAAGAATGATTAACGAAAATCATGCAAGTAAAAAAGAATCGAAAACATAAAATTGTGCATAAGTAAAAATATACGAATATAATATGTTATATATATTATATATAATATAATACGATTAAATAAAATATAATACTGTGGTAGGCAGGTGTACAGTAATGATAAAATGAATGAACTGTAATGTATGGGTAGATAAAAACAAGATTTTAGACAGGCAGTGCATTATATATATATATATATATACATATACATATATATATATACTGTGACGGTTGCACAGGTAGTATAAATAAATATACATATATACAGGACAAAGCTGAATGAAAGAGTGGAGAAACATCTCAAAGCAGATGCTTCGGTGCTCCAGGGCTCACTGATCTGTTTGGCAAAGTCCACACCTGTGGAAGGTTTTTGACCAACGTGTAAGACAACGCTCTCCACCACCATCTCCATAAGACCAAATGATATAATATAAACTTTCATCTTCAGATCTGTGTAGTGACGTCTGTGACTGTCTCTGATGCTGTATGTCCTTTAGTTTGTGTTTCCCTCTACCTGCTGTACTCAGGTCTGTCTGATCTCAGTCAGATGACCTGATTAATAAAGGTTGTATATATAACTGAGGGAACATCTTGTGGAGAAGGTGTTCATCCCTCCAGTAGAGCTCCACAGACTGTACACAGCCCTGAAGCTGGTCTGGAGGCTCGTGGTGGCCTGACTCCATACTAACACACTTTATGCTGCCTTTTCCTGTCAGTTGTCACTCATCGTTATATATACTATATTTACTGTGTGTGTGTGTGTGTATATATATATATATATATATATATATATAATATGTATGTATGTATGTATGTATGTATGTGTGTATGTAATATGTAAATCAGTAAAAATTAAATTCTTTCCTTTTGTCATCTCTTTTATTTTTTCTTTGCGGTTGAACTCTTCAGCAGAAGCAGTGTGCAAATATTTCCAGGGTTAAATATGAAGATCACACTCTTTTTGTGTTTTTCTATGCTGATGATATACTGCTTTATATTTCAGATGTTTAAAATATTTCTCATACTTACTTTTTTTAAGGATAATTCCTATTCTTTGGATACACCCAAAACAATTACAATATTATAGTCCTTACCATTAAAACAATTCATTATTAAGAGATGATTCGATGAGTGTTCATTAAAGTGTTCCCACCACAGGATTTTGTTCCAAAGGTTTATTATTACAGACAAATCTGTAATGACTATAGCAGAAAATAGTTTCAGTCATGAAGACATTCATATCGATTATGATAAAAAAAATTGGCCTTATACTACAACCATCACTGGTTTGGACTAATCAAATAATAGTGATGGCATCACCTAGGAGACACCAATCAGCTTAGAGGACAGGGAACACACAGCTGTCAATCAAACACAAGCAACTTGGACACCTTTACTGTGTGAGAGTGGATTGTCTCCTTTAAGGAGTTTCTGTCAGATGGTTTTTCTGCTCCACCAGTCACTCACTCACACATTGTTTCACTTCCCTTTAAGAAACCTCTCATGCATATCAGCACAGAAAGAGTCCTCATATGACCTGAAAGACATCAAACTACACTGGAAATAAAAGAACCATATTTCAAACTTTAAAATACAAAAACACCTTTTTTTTATATTATTTGAAGAAAACATCGAAATCCAGTTTGAATATATTTTCAGTCATCTATGATTTCATTCAAAGTCCTGCTACATTTATACAAACATATTTACTGTCAAAGCTGTCAAAAGGGCAAAAGTTAATCAGATCCACTGTTAAAGGACATTATCAGCCATAAATAACTGACGACCAGGTAAACTGTTCATCAGACAGATTTAAAAATACAAATAGCATCAGAGAATTGTCGACATTATTTCAAACTGAGGTTAAAAGACAATTTGAGCCATTTGAGAAGATCAGAGATTTGGCAACATTTTTGTCTTCATTCACGCTATTCAAAATAATTTTTACTCAACTTCAAAGCAGTTTGAAAAGGAGAATTAAAGTGTTGTTTAATCTTTCCTACAGTTCAAGCTGTTCACATTTCACAAATTAAATGGAACATTTAAAGAGAAGTTCAGTAAAGCTGCTTTGAGTTCAACTTCATGGTTAAAGAGGAGAAATGAACAATAAGATTGAGTCTTTAAAGTGATTTAGATCAGTCCAGTGGAAATTTATATCTACTACAAATGTTGAGACACAGAAATTAAAACCTAAACTGATGATACGATATTTGATATTTGAACAGAAACTTACTTCCAACATCCAGTCTGGTTCCTCCACCAAAAGTCCTCCACAGTGATACAAACTGATTGAGTCGTCGTACAAAAACCTCTCACTGCAGAGAGACACGGCTCTCTGACTTTGAACACAACAAACTCAACATAAACACTTCCTGTTTTTAAAAGAATTAATTATTTCATATTATACTGATCAAACAGGGACATCATTTTCAGAATTAATCACATTTTGAATATGTTTTTACCTTTATGTAAATGTGAAATTTTAATTATTATCCTAAACCAAAAACATGACAATCGTAATAAAAATGTATCTGCAGTCATCAAAACCAATCCACATGAAAATGATCACTGACACATTATTAATCAATACTCTGGTAAATGTATTGATCCACTGAGAAACAGCATCGTCAGAGTAATCCAAGTCCCTGCTGGAGTCAGTCAGAGCATTTCCATAGAGAGCCACTTTGCATCAGCAGCACCATGCTCCAGTGCTCTGGGAGAGTTTATAGTCCTGAGAGTTGAACACTGGATGACTGACAGCTGTCCTTCATGACAACAGAAGCCACAGAAATCCTCCTCATCAAAAACATGACTTTGCCCTCCGTCCTCATCTGGACTCTCCTCTGCTGCTGCTTCACAGGTAAAGTCCAGAGAATCAAATTCCTCTCGTCTATGAACATCCGTCCCTCTGAAATGAAGCTGACGAAACCACAACGCTGCTTTATGTTTTTGTCTCTGTATCCTCAGAGTCCAGAGGCCAGGTCACAGTGACTCAGCCTGGAGCAGTGCACTCTGCTCTGGGAGGCTCCGTCTCCATCAGCTGTAGGGTCAACCCAGAAGTTTATGTATCATCATACAGCGGCATATACTGGTACCAACATTTGCACTGGTACCAACAGAGAGATGGAGAAGCTCCTAAACTTCTTATTGCCACGGCTAATGAGCTGCAGTCTGGAGTTCCAGGTCGTTTTACAGGCAGTGGATCAAACACTGACTTCACTCTGACCATCAGTGGAGTCCAGGCTGAAGATGCAGCAGTTTACTACTGTCAGAGTTATCACGAAATCAACAGTCAGGATGTGTTCACACAGTGAAAAAGCGTCGTACAAAAACCTCCCTCAGTCAGACTGAACAGAAACAGAACTGCCTGCTGCAGCTGGAAGCTACTGCAGAGACTGATACAGTTCACTGAGGACACACACACACACACACACACACACACACACACACACACACACACACACACATGTTTATTTCACTGACCCCATGGAGGACAGTCACTGACATAATGCTTTACCTAGCCCCTTACCCTAACCATAACCTAATAGTAACCTGTACCCTAAAACCAAGTCTTGACCCTCAAAAAGCCGTCTCTACCCACGCGGACCTCAATTTCTGTCCCCACAGTGACCCCATGGGTTAGTGTGCATTCAGGTTAAAGTCCCCACTGGGATATAAAACCAAGAAACACACACATACCAGTTTTCCTCCTGAACTTCAAACAGTCCACCTTAACAAGCTGAAGAGACACAAACCAGATTCACAACATATGAAACATCAACGTCCACACATCACACTGAAATCTCAGGACACTGAAGCTCCATATCTGCAATGCAACAAATGTTTTCTGTGGCAGAAACACTGACGCTTCATAAACATAATGTATTCTGTGCCACAATCCATACAGTACATGTCACTGAACAAAATGATTGACTAAAGGCAGAAAATTAAATTTAGGTGTGGACACATACAGTAGGTGTCTTCTCAGGTCCAGAATGTTGGACACAATCTGCATCAAACCTGTGGCAGCATGGTGGCTCAGTGGTTATTGTTGTCACTGTCAACATCACAGCAAGAAGGTCCACGAACCAACAGCTGCAAAGTTCCTCCACCCAAATTAAACTCAGCATTTTGTAAAGGAAATAAAGGGAAGAAATGAATGTAAACTGGTTCATTTTCTGGTTCTGTGAACTTAGTTCAAAATTCAAAAATGTGAACTATGAATGTGAACTAGTTCATTTTAATCTGTGTGAACTGAGCGTTGAGCGTGCTCTTATGAAGTGTGACCTTGCACAACACTGGGTACTTGTACCCCAGGGGGTACTTCTGCAGTTACCAGGGGGTACGTGGAAAGATTGCGAAGTGGCTCAACTAATTTGAAAAAACAGAAATTATGATTTGATTAAAATAATTTATTCACATATTAAGGCAGCTGTAACACCTGAACACTACTGTACCTGTAGCAATTATGTAAGAGTGCATGAAAACTAGTTAGCAAGCGAGCACAGAAGTCTAAACAGGTTCACTCTAAGTGGTAGAATGATGGCTGACCAAACCAACCTTAACAGTGACACATCAATTGTATGAAAAAAATATTGTAATAATATCCACTTATATATAATCAATAGTGTTATACATTTGGTACATGATAGGTGGGAATCGATGAAGTGGTACGTGAGTTCAACTGACAGAGCTGTGGGGGAATGATTGCACATGGTGGGATTTGTTGGGTCTCTGTAATTAATATTATAAAGAGTACGATCTAGACCTGCTCTATAGGAAAAGCGCAATGAGATAACTTCTGTTATGAATAGGCGCTATATAAATAAAATTGAATTGAATTGAATTGAATAGACCCTAATAGAGAGATAACACCAGCACCGGCAGCAGCATGAGCTATCAATTAACAAGCAGCTGTGGTCAAAAAGAGCAGCAATACTTTAGACTAATAATAATGTCCTGAGTCAGAGAAACTCATTTCTAAAATATTATATTTTTATATGCTTCAAAGACTAGCATTTTTATAATTTATATAGATAATGAAAATCCTGTTTTCACCTCCTGGACCAGCAGATAGACAGAAGATAGGTTTCTGTACCAAACCAAATCAAAGTAATAGTGATTAATAGACAATTTTTAAATAAAGGTTACTGATTTCCTAGAATACTTCCTCCTGCTGTGATTATAACGTACTGCACAGCTGTTTATCATCTACACATAACAAGTAATTCCATGTCTCCTACTATTAACCAACCACAGCATGGAAAGTCTTAACAGCAGAGGACCCAGGATGGAGCCTGGGGGGACGCTAACATTATAATTGACCGTAGCTAATGAATGTTGACCAAGTGAGACAACATCATGTCTGCCTGACAGATAAGGACTGAACCAGTTAAACACTGTGACACAGAAGTCAACATGTCTCTGCAGTCGATGTAGACGTTTACTGTAACTTTCTCTACTAATGACAGCAATTAAATACTAACGCTTCTGAAAACTTTGCTTCAGGATGCAACCAGGTTCACCACAATGATGTTCTGCTGTGATGGAGAGACACTGAGACGAGCAGCATTTACCTTCTTCCATCTATTCTCCATGTTAAAGAAATGAGACTCTTCTGTTTGGATGCTGATCATCTTTCTCCAAGCTGGATTTGTCTCAATAACCCTTCTCCTCTTTTTCATGTTTTCCAGGTTCATCAGGACAAATCGTCGTAACTCAGTCTCCTGGAACTCAGTCTGTTGTTCCAGGACAGACTGTCTCTCTCAGATGTAAAACCAGTACGAGTGTTCATAGTTATGGTTACAGCTGGCTGAGCTGGTACCTTCAGAAACCTGGAGAAGCTCCTAAACTCCTGATTTATGAAGCTACAAACCGTCACTCTGGAGTTCCAGGTCGTTTTAGTGGAAGTGGATCTGGGACTGACTTCACTCTGACCATCAGTGGAGTTCAGGCTGAAGATTCAGGAGTTTACTACTGTCAGCAGAGTAGCAGCTTCCCGTTCACACAGTGATACAACGTCGTACAAAAACCTCCCTCAGCTGGAGAGGAACTGATCTGACTCAACAGCTGCACTGAAACTAAAACATTAGAAGCTTCTCTAAAAGAAAACTCATGATTGTCTTAAAAAGTTATATTTTTATTGTGGAAATATTTTTCATAGAATTCAGCAGAGTATTTTATTATTACTGACTACCAGTGTTTGAGACATTATCACACTGTTACAGTTTACTCAAACACGGTTTTACAGCAAAGTTTCAATCAGGAAAAAAATGGTTCAACAAGGAATTGTAACACAAAACTCTGAATCATTTGTTCTGGAGAAAATGTTTAATCATTGACTGATTTGTTGAGGTGACCTGTTATTTCAGACTCACTGAGAATACTGAATTAGTCAAGAAGGAACCAGAATTTAACACAAGTAAGCAGAGAATTCAAACTGATGAGACTATTTGAGCTCAAGGTTCCCTCTCCACATACCTGATGCTTTTTTTCAAGCTTTATGGAACAAAATCGCCCAAATGAAACAAATAATTAACAAGACATCATGAAATATACAGTGGTGTGAAAAAGTGTTTGCCCCCTTCCTGATTTCTTATTTTTTTGCATGTTTGTCACACTTAAATGTTTCAGATCATCAAACAAATTGAAATATTAGTCAAAGATAACACAAGTAAACACAAAATGCACTTTTTAAAAAAAGGTTGTTATTATTAAGGGAAAACAAAATCCAAACCTACATGGCCCTGTGTGAAAAAGTGATTGCCCCCTAAACCTAATAACTGGTTGGGCCACCCTTAGCAGCAACAACTGCAATCAAGCGTTTGTGATAACTTGCGATGAGTCTTTTACAGTGCTGTCGGGTCAGGACTTTGACTAGGCCACTCCAAAGTCTTCATTTTGTTCTTCTTCAGCCATTCATAGGTGGACTTGCTTGTATGTTTTGGATCATCGTCCTGCTGCAGAACCCAAGTTCGCTTCAGCTTGAGGTCACGAACAGATGGCCGGACATTCTCCTTCAGGAGTTTTTGGTAGACAGCAGAATTCATGGTTCCATTTATCACAGCAAGTCTTCCAGGTCCTGAAGCAGTCAAACAGCCCCAGACCATCACACTACCACCACCATATTTTACTGTTGGTATGATGTTCTTTTTCTGAAATGCGGTGTTTCTTTTACGCCAGATGTAATGGGACACACCTTCCAAAAGTTCAACTTTTGTCTCGTCAGTCCACAGAGTATTTTCCCAAAAGTCTTGGCGATCATCAAGAAGTTTTCTGGCAAAAATGAGATGAGCCTTAATGTTCTTTTTGCTCAGAAGTGGTTTTCGTCTTGGAACTCTGCCATGCAGGCCATTTTTGCCCAATCTCTTTCTTATGGTGGAGTCATGAACACTGACCTTAACTGAGGCAAGTGAGGCCTGCAGTTCTTTGGATGTTGTTGTGGGGTCTTTTGTGACCTCTTGGATGAGTCGTCGCTGCGCTCTTGGGGTAATTTTGGTTGGCCGGCCACTCCTGGGAAGGTCCACCACTGTTCCATGCTTTCGCCATTTGTGGATAATGGCTCTCACTGTGGATCGCTGGAGTCCCAAAGCTTTAGATATGGCTTTATAACCTTTTCCACTCTGATAGATCTCAATTACTTTCTTTCTCATTTGTTCCTGAATTTCTTTGGATCTAAGCATGATGTCTAGCTTTTGAAGATCTTTTGGTCTACTTCACTTTGTCAAGCAGGTCCTTTTTAAGTGATTTCTTGATTGAGAACAGGTGGGGCAATAATCAGGCCTGGGTGTGGCTAGAGAAATTTAACTCAGGTGTGATAAACCACAGTTAAGTTATGTTTTAACAGGAGGGGCAATCACGTTTTCACACAGGGCCATGTAGGTTTGGATTTTGTTTTCCCTTAATAATAACAACCTTCATTAAAAAACTGCATTTTGTGTTTCCTTGTGTTATCTTTGACTAATATTTTTTTAGTCAATTTGTTTGATGATCTGAAATATTTAAGTGTGACAAACATGCAAAAAAATAAGAAATCAGGAAGGGGGCAAACACTTTTTCACACCACTGTACATATATTCTGTGATGGTTACACAGGTAGTATAAATAAATATATAAATACAGGAAAAAGCTGAATGAGAGAGTGGAGAAACATATCAAATGCAGATGTTTTGTGCACCAGGGCTCACTGAACTGTTTGGTGAGGATGAAAATGATGTGAATAAAATGCTCCGGCCTTTACAGTCACCAGATCTCAACCCAGTTTCACACCTGTGGAAGGTTTTGGACCAGCATGTATAACAACGCTCTCCACCACCATCTCCATACGACCAAATGATATAATATAAACTTTCATCTTCAGATCTGTGTAGTGACGTCTGTGACTGTCTCTGATGCTGTATATCCTTTAGTTTGTGTTTCTCTCTACCTGCTGTACTCAGGTCTGTCTGATCTCAGTCAGATTACCTGATTAATAAAGGTTGTATATATAACTGAGGGAACATCTTGTGGAGGAGGTTTTCATCCCTCCAGTAGAGCTCCACAGACTTGGCAAGGAGCACTGAAGCTGTTCTGGAGACTCATGGTGGCCTGACTCCATACTAACACACTTCATGCTGCCTTTTCCTGTCAGTTGTCACCCATCTTTAAATATACTATATTTACTGTGTGTGTGTGTGTGTGAGTGTGTGTGTGTGTGTGTGTATAATATGTATGTTTGTATGTATGTGTGTATGTAATATGTAAATCAGTAAAAATTTAATTCTTTCCTTTTGTCATCTCTTTTATTTGTCTTTGCGGTTGAACTCTTCAGCAGAAGCAGTATGTAAATATTTCCAGGGTTAAAATGAGGATCACATTCGTTTTGTGTCTTTCTATGCTGATGATATTCTGCTTTTTATTTCAGATGTTTAAAATATTTTTCATACTTAATTAAAAGAGATGATTCAATGATTAGATTAAAGTTTTCCTACCATGTGATTTTGTTCCAAAGGTTTATTATTACAGAAAATCTGTAATGACTATAGCAGAATATAGTTTCAGTCATGAAGGCATTCATATAGATTGTGGCAAAACATTTCGGCCTCATACTACAACCATCACTGGTTTGGACTAATCAAACAATAGTGACGAGTTTTGTCTGACTGTATAAAGTCTCTTAATATAAAGTAGCTATGGATATAAATTATGTAATGTTACTCATTCTTTCTAAAGTCATCATGGAGAAATTACAACATTTTTGTGAGCTCAGTTTTTCTCTGGATTTCACACAGTCAGTGTTACCATTTAAAGAAACTCATTCAGCCACTTTGATTTAAAAAAAATTAAACCAACTGATTTGATGAAAACGTCTTTATTATCTGGAAACAGTGAAATAATATTGAAACATTGCAACAAGCTAGTAAATATTGTTATTGAAACATGTCAAATAAAAGAGAGAGACAGTTGCAGAGTGCAGAGTGAGAGCAGTATCAGAGTTAAACCAGTAGCAGAGTCCCAGTGAGTCAGGTCAGGACTGGGGACACTGGTCTCTCCTCAGCGTCTCTGACAGCGGAGTCTGGGAGCCCTGGGTGGCCTCACAGGTCACAGAGCCCACCTTCCTCCACTGGTCTGCAGGGAGCCTCAGGGTGCTGCTCCAGCTGTAGTGGCCGTCCTTCCCCAGCACCCCGGGGCTCCTGCTCTCCTCCCAGCTGCTGCTGCTGCTGCTGCTGCTGCCGTCCACCTTCCAGGCCAGACTCCAGTCTGAGGGGAAGCCCTTGTTGGCCAGGCACATGAGCGTGGCCTTCCCCTGCTGCAGCTCCTCGCTGGAGGGGGGCAGCACCGTCAGGATGGGGACGACTCGACCCACTGGAGGAGGAGACAGAGAGACAATATGAAGAAAGATCATACAAAGAGGAAATAAACTCCACCCTGTTGGTTGCAGCAGAGGAGGCTGCTGGTTCAGGTGGTCTTCCTCAGACTGGATAAAACTGATCTTCGTTGTTTCACTTCCCTCTCCGAGCTCAGTAACCATGGCAACAGACAGGCATCACTGCTGAACCATGGCAACAGACATGTTTCAGTACTAAAGATCAAAAGTTGAAAGCGGAAAACTTAAACATCAGTGTTCAATAATTACACGATATGAAAAAACTACAAAACTTTCAGATTTGTTTTTTCTCCACTTTTAAGCAGACATCTCTACTGAACCATGACTAAAGGCAGACTTCACTACTAACAAACTTTTTAAGTGCTGAAATGCTTTTTCCAACTCGTAAAATGAATCCTACTAATACAGCATGTGGTTAAACCAGCTGCAGTGGTACCGTGTTATTCATGGGTTATACTGAGGATGTGAATTAATCAGTCTGGGAGGAAGATTTTGTAAAACACTTGCAATGTTTCCAGATAAAACACTCACTAAATAAATACTTGGTTGATATCTTCAGCTTAAATTTGATATTTATTACATTTAAATCAATTAAAAACATTTTCTTTCAGTCAGT
The DNA here is from genome assembly GCF_020085105.1 of Siniperca chuatsi. Classification (NCBI taxonomy): domain Eukaryota; kingdom Metazoa; phylum Chordata; class Actinopteri; order Centrarchiformes; family Sinipercidae; genus Siniperca; species Siniperca chuatsi. The sequence goes on from NC_058058.1 coordinate 1,801,209, forward strand.
TTTTAAAAATTTTCTGAGGACAAAATTATATTTAAAATAATAAGAATGTACAAACTGTCAAATTTAAAATGTGAAGTGTAACTAAAGAGTTTCTTCATCAGACAGAATTCTGCCGGCATTACAGTGAAGTAATGGTCACTGCAATAATATTGCATTTCAACTATCAGCCAAAACCTTCACGTAAAGCATATTTTTATTATGTAAAAAAACTGAATAAATATTCAATTTGAGTTCATGTAGAAGTTTAAGGGTACTTACAGTTAACATCCAGTCTGGTTCCTCCACCAAAAGTCCTCCACAGTGATACAAACTGATTGAGTTGTCGTACAAAAACCTCTCACTGCAGAGAGACACGGCTCTCTGACTTTGAACACAACAAACTCAACATCAACACTTCCTGTTTTTAAAATAATTAACAATTTCATATTAAATTGTTCAAACAAGGACACCATTTTCACAATTAATCATATTTTAATATGTTTTTTCCTTCATGTAAATGTGAAATTTTTATGATCACTGACACATTATTAATCAATACTTTGGTAAATGTATCAATCCATTGAGAAACAGCATCGTCAGAGTAATCCAAGTCCCTGCTGGAGTCAGTCAGAGCATTTCCATAGAGAGCCACTTTGCATCAGCAGCACCATGCTCCAGTGCTCTGGGAGAGTTTATAGTCCTGAGAGTTGAACACTGGATGACTGACAGCTGTCCTTCATGACAACAGAAGCCACAGAAATCCTCCTCATCAAAAACATGACTTTGCTCTCCGTCCTCATCTGGACTCTCCTCTGCTTCACTCAGGGTGAGGAAAATCATTTTTCTGTGATGTGAAAATCATTTGGAGTGTAGCTGAGTTTCACCTCACCGTCTCATGTCCCGTGTTGCTTCTCTCTCCTCAGGGTCTGTTGGACAAAATGTTGTCTTGACTCAGCCAGCAGCCAAAGCAGTGCAGCTGGGTCAAAGAGTCTCTATTGACTGTAAGGCCAGTCCAAAAGTTACTCAATTCTCTGGTTCACAATATTTACTGGCCTGGTACCAACAGAAAACTGGAGAAGCTCCTAAACTTCTGATCTACAGAACATCAGACAGATTTTCTGGAATCTCCTCCAGATTCAGTGGAAGTGGAGCAGGGAATGGAGTTGACTTCACTCTGACCATCAGTGGAGTCCAGGCTGAAGATGCAGCAGTTTACTACTGTCAGAGTTATCATGCTATCAACAGTCAGTATGTGTTCACACAGTGAAAAAGCGTCGTACAAAAACCTCCCTCAGTCAGACTGAACAGAAACTGAACTGCCTGCTGCAGCTGGAAGCTACTGTAGAGACTGATACAGTTCACTGAGGACACACACACACACACACACACACACACACAGTTTTCCTCCTAAAAGTCAAACAGTCCACCTCCCTGGTAACACTTGATATTACCTCCCCTATTTAGCACTTATAAGCATTATATAAACAATTAATAAATGGTTCATAACACACTATACCACACTATGATATATAAAACATTAACAGGTTATTATTAATCACTATTAATTACCTCAAAACTATTGGGCATTATTATACATGTTCCTTTTTTGCTGAAAATGAATCTGCATCTTATACAGACCTGTACGTAAGTGTTTTCATCATGTTAGTACATTCCACAATAAATATGTATTAATGTTGTATAAAAGGGATTTTCAGGATCCTGTCAAGGAGAACAAACAGCTGAGGTTGCTCTGCGTACGCTGAGTTTTTGTAAATCAGAGGAGTACTCTCTTAAGTGCTCTGGTAACAGACCTGACGATAAACAGGCTTTACGTTTCATATTGTTAGATGAAGTGACTCAGCACTGTTTATAAATGAGGTCCTTATTTGTGTTTAGATGTACATGTTAATGCATCATTTACACATGCTTCATTGGTTGTGAATATGGATGTCATAAGAGAAGATGTTTATTATTGCTTTCTACAATTGTATAGTGCGTAATAGAGCATTATGTGTGACATTAAAAGTTGCTCATAATGTTTTGATATGGGTTCATTGATCCTACTAACCAGTATGTGTATGTAAGTGTGTGTGTGTCACAGCCTGATGTGTCTTCTTCCTCTGAGCCACAGAGCTCCATTGTTGTCCAGAAACTACTAAAACTATTAAAATCACAGCAGTGAGCCGCACTGTTGCACTGTTTGTTTGATAAAAACTACAGCGAGCAGCTGGAAAATTACTGAGCCTTTTTTAAACATGTAACTATGTATTTGTGAAGATTTACGTCTTCAGCAGGAACCAACTGGCTCGGAGCTGAGAGCCGCAGACAGGAAGTCAGACAGTGCTGAGAGACGGACTGACGTGTTGTTTGGATCTGCCGTATGGGATTTGTTGAGAAGTAAAATACAGAATAACACCAACCTTATCCTTTAAAAAGTCGTTGCCATGAACTCAGGGTAAATTTGAATCCATCTTTAAAGACAAATCCAGGGTCATGTGAAACCTTCAGCAGCCAAAACAAGCAACTTACCCATGTATGAAGGAGTTCCTGGTTCTGGACCCATTGGACTGAGCTGCTGGTTTATCTGTGTTTGTGTGCTGCCCTCTGGTGGAAAACTTCAGTAACAAGTGCTGAGTAAGCTTGCTGATTGGTTTCTGGAGGAACGCAGAGACAGATTAATGTGCTGACATTGAATTTAAAAATGATTTCATTTGATTCAGTGTGTTTGTGTAATATTATACTAGCACAAAGACATATGGAAAGTTATATTAAATGCAAAAAACAAACAACTAAACTAGTAAAATGAACCTCTTTGTCTATCACCTGTGTAGTTTGGACATGTTTTGTTGTTTTTGAGTAATTGTTTATGTATATATATAATATATATATAATTGTTTTTATTTGTTGACTCTCTAGATCACTCCATATTATTAATAAACACATATTGTTTGTAACAATTCATAAGTTGTGTATAAACATATAATAAATGGTGTATAACACACTGTAATGAGATTGTGAGCAGATATAAGGACATTTAAGTGTTTATTGATGTATTTGTCCGCCTGACAAGCATCCCTAACTGTATTATGGTATATTAACAGATAATGAATGACAATATAATATGACACAGATGTAATAATATGTCTTAATAGGTGAAGTTGTGGTTGTCTGCACTATGATTAATAAATCTGCCTGTAGCTACATTATAATGCGATGTAAACTATTGATTATATGTTTGTACACTGCTTGTTTTATTTTGTAAACTCTCCCCGGAAGTGATCGTTGTCATTATGGCAGACCTGACGCTGCGGCGGGCCGAGGAGCCACGCTGAATCCCATTCCCAGCAGAGAGGCCGAGCTCGGGGACTTTGCTGCCTGTCCTCCGCTTTGACTCTGTGAAAGATGTCCAGACTTCAGAGTCTGAAGCTTTTTATCAACCAGCGGCTAACTGCGGCTGTCGAGGAGATATTCGGACATTTCGAGAAAACAATAACCGAGTATGAAGAGGAGCTGGGCCGCCGCCGCAGGCTGCTGGACGTGTCCTCCAGACCGGACGCGACGCCGCAGAGAGCAGGTTCGCTGTTGCCTGCCTCGGTCAGCTAGAGCCGGCTGTTCTACTCAGCATTACTACTGAAGGCCTTCAGGAACTTGTAGCTACTTTACACTTTCAGCACTTCTCATAGGGAAATATTGTGCTTTATACTGCAGTACATTTATTTGACAGCTGAAGTTACTTGTTACATGTTTCATATATTAAGATTTTACATGAGGAAAACATGTAATAACCTTATAAAATACAATGCACTGCTAAAGATTAAATCAGTGCTTTCTAACATGAATAAAGTTCAAACGAGCTCCACCTCAGCCTGCTGACAATAATGCCAGATATAATAACAGAACAGTCACATTTTACTGTTGATACTTAAAGTCCATTTGGCTGATAATACTTCTAGTGTATTTTACTCAAGAAAGTTTTTGAATGCATGCCTTTTACTTGTCGTGAAGTATTTTATACTGCTGTACTGGTACTTTTACTTTAGTGAAGGAACTGAATACTTCTTCCGCTGCTGCTGCTGCTGGGTTAACTAAATATCGACAGGTGACATGAACACCTGCAGTGTCTGCTGTCACTGCAGTAAACACTCAATACTGAGGGCTCGTTTCTTACAGCAGCACACGAAACGGACTAAAGACGTGGCGAACAGATAAAGAACTACTTAAAATAATAAATGCAACAAAACAAGAAATGAAGGACACGACATTGAAAGTCTTTATACATCATATGCAATACAACACAGCTGTGCAAAGATACACTCAGTTGCCAGTTAATTGGGTACACCTAGCTAAAACTAATGCAACTTACAATCAATCATGAAGGCTATAATGGGGAGTTTTGTTGAAACTGTTTTAGAGAGGTAATGAATCGTATTGCTTATACTGACGGGTGCTCTATTATTTTGTCCACCCCGTTTATATCAGCGATGGTAGGCCAAGTGACAGAAGCACAGTAATCCTCTTCAGCGACGAGACGAGGCAAACCTCATCGTCACAAAGTCAATGAAAGACTAGAAACTGTTATTGTGGCGAATATAATTCAGGCGCAGTGGTTCCTCCGTCCAAGCAGCTCCAGGATCGTTCAAACACTGCCGACGCTTCCGTCTGTTAAGATAAAAGTTAAAAGCGGGAACACTGGAGAGGAAGAAGTCCTGTTTTCTGATTGTTAATGGGGAATTAGAATAGTAGGCAGTCTGACCAAGAGCTGGCTCGTTCTCGATCTACGTTCTGAGAAAGAAAGATCTCCTAATTAGCTTTCTTATGATTATAAGATGTTTTAACATAAAGGCAAATATTTTGTCAGAATTACAAAAAATTTCTCTGAATTTCTTTTCTTTAGTAAATGAAATGTCCTCCTGCACATCACTGTTCTCATTAACATAATATATAGTATTAATATTGGGTTAACATAAACTCATCTTTCATAATGTGTGTGTTTGTCTCCACAGACGTCCAGCAGCTGTCGGTGAGGACAGAAGAGGTTCCCCCCGAGCAGCAGGAGTGGAGCCCCAGTCTGGACCAGGACCCAGAGCCGCCACACATTAAAGAGGAGCAGGAGGAGCTCTGGACCAGTCAGGAGGGAGAGCAGCTTCGAGGGCTGGAGGAGGCCGATATCACCGAGTTCCCATTCGCTCCTGTGAAGAGTGAAGAAGATGATGATGATGAAGAGAAACCTCAGTCCTCGCAGCTTCATCAAAGCCAAACTGAAGAGAACAGAGATGCAGAGCTTTTGAAACCAGAAGCCGATGGAGAGGACTGTGGAGGACCAGAACCAGCCAGGAACTTTAATCCAGATAATCATTTACAACCAGCTCCTCGTGACAAGACTTCACACTCCTCTGAACCCGAGACTGACGACAGGAATTATTATTGGATGGAGATCAGAGAACCTCAGTCAGATTTTAACACTCTGAATAGTGATGTAGTCCCTATAAATGATATGGGGTGTAATTCTGCAGCTAAATCATACAGCTGCTCAGAGTGTGGTAGAATATTTGGCCAGAGGGGGACTCTGCAGAGACACGTGAGGCGTCACACAGGAGAGAAACCATTTAGTTGTACAATTTGTGGTAAAAGATTCACACAGAGCGGACCTTTGGTGCTCCACCTCCGAGTTCATACAGGAGAGAAGCCGTTCACCTGCTCAGTTTGTAACGGACATTTTAGTCAGAAGGTGACTTTAGAGCAGCACATGAGAATCCATACTGGAGAGAAACCATTCAGTTGCTCTGTTTGTGGTAAAAGTTTCACACAAAAGGGACATCTGAAATGCCACATGACGGTCCACACGGGGGAGAAACCGTTCAGCTGCAGTGTTTGTGAGAAACGATTCACCAGACAGTCGCGTGTCAAAAATCATAAGTGTGTTGTTGACAACAGCAGCCGTCTGTAGCAGATGTTTTGCTCTAAAGAAAGTCGTGAATACACGAGAGTCGACGCGGGGGAGAAACCTAAAGTTGGGATGTTGGTGGGAAAAGATTTAATGCCAGTCATGTGTCAGAAGCCATAATTCTAATTTGTTTGATCTTTTTACCTTGTAGAGCATTTATTTAATACACTGACAAGTGCAACATAGAATTTAAATTATTATTTATTATTACTATAAATGTGGTGTTGAGAGGAGCAGCCAGCCTCAGAGCTGCTTGTTGAAACCCTGACGAGAAACACTTAATTGATGAATTTGTGGTGAAAGATTCACAGAAAAGACACATTTGACAAAAGGCAAACCATGCAGGAGAGTAACCATTCTGTTGGAGTCACTGTGACAAAAGATTAACTCGGCAGTCTCCGGTCAGAAGCAGTAAATGTAGACAGCAACAGTAGAGACAGTAAACTAGACGCATCGTGACAGTCCAACATACAGGAGGAAACCCAAAGTCTCTATTCAGTGTTGCAGTTTGCGTCTGCAGCAATATGTGCACACTGAAGCCCGGCAGGTATTCGGGGTAAAACGTTTGATAATTCACGTGCACAAATTAGTAATTAGTAAATAACTGTAAATTAATTAGTTTGTTAAATTAGTTTTGTACCCTTGCATTAGTTTATTTGTGTCCAGGCTGGTGTGTGTTCGTGGTGCCGAAGGAACATGTCTCCCAGTGCAGCAGTGCGGATCCAACACCTGTTAGTCGATACGTTCACTGCTGGTTTGGTTTGCACATGGGACTGTTGACAAGATGAAAAATATAAAATATCGCCAGCCTTCTCCTTTAGTTCCTCTGACTCAGTGGCTTATTATAGCAGTAGGAACCTCAGTTACAGGCTGTTGTGGCTACTCCGGTCAGTTAGGGAGATGCACCCGGGTCGTTCGTGGCAGATGAGCAGCTGTATTTTAGTACAGAAAAGTCTGAATTAATTTCCTCAAATTCATAGCATTTAGTTATGCCATTCATCTTTTTACCTTGGCACTCTTTGTCATGCAATTTTGATGCAACATTGGATTTTATATCAGCACAATTTGCTTACTATTTGCTTTGGCTGCTAGGTACATTAGCTGCTGTGTCGAATTTATTTTATTTTTTTTTGCAATTATGCCATTTCTGAAATATGAAATAGTCCTGGTATAAAGTGGTGCCACTGAAATACAGTGTTGTTTTGATTTTGTAGGGGGGATGAATTACTAATGTGTGCAGAGTTGTAGCCTTTAAACCTGCTGTGCTGTGCAGAGCTCTGCTCAAACACAGCTTCCATTCACGTAGAGTAATATCGGTGCTTCGGTTCTTTCAAATTCAGCTTGATTCCTCCCATGTCAGTGTCGCTTCACTCGGCTACACCACCTAACAGAGTCCTGCTGTAGTTTATGACTGCTGAAAACCTTTGTTATAAATAAAAGTAACTTGTTTTGGGAAATGGATTTGTCTCATTTCTTTGCTGTGTTTGCAGATTGTTGCCACATTCGTGTCTTTGTTACACATGGCAACACAACCATCATTCATCATGGGGTCAAACCAACAACCTTCTGCATGAGTTCACTACTGCCAGCTCTACCAGCGCTCAGCTATCATATATCAAGTGTTGCGTCTCCCAGTACACAGCAGAACAAACACAATATTCTGCAAATGCATTTCTGCATTTATTGTAACATTTATATAAAGGTTTTGTGATACCTGGTACAAAATAACACAACTGCTCTGCTCTTTTAAAAGTTGTGACATCTTACTCTGATTTAAAACAATAAATCTTATTTCTTACTGTAAAAAAAAAGAAGTCAACTGAGACTGTAGTTGCTGGTGTCTGACACTAGAGGGCAGTGCATTAACCCCACAGATGGGACTCTTTCATAACAGCAGTTTACGAAGTCAGACCTGAACTACCATGATCTCAAGTCAATGCTTAAAAGTTGTACTTTTAACTCTTATGATTAGTACTTGTGCTTTGATATTTGTTGTTTTGCATTATTCTTGTGTGGTTTTTCCCGTGTACTGCTGCTGTGACATGAGAATTTCCCCCCGGGGGTAAATAAAGCATCTATCTATCAAATGCTGCATGTGAAAAACGAATGGGCAGTATTTTAAAATGACAGAATTGTTTAGAAAACGTTTTGAACGGGAAGTGAGAGCTGGTGGCCAAAAGTCAACGTACAGTTTAAACCAAAGCAGCTCAAAGTGCTTTTCAGAAAAAAAGAAGCCAGTACCAGAAAACCTGACAGACCTGATAACAAGAATACAACAAATATACAGTTAGAATATTATTTATTGCGCCCAGCCCACATGGACTTATAAGAAACCAAAATACTGTTGCAGTGGTGAAACATTTGTACAGACAAGATAAGAACAGAACTTCTTACATGAAACGTTACATTACATCCCATCCCAGGCTCCATGAATAAAACCTGTTTCAAAAAGGTTACGTTCCTACAACACAACTCAAGTTTTCACAATCACCCAATCAGAACTCATCAGACATTTCACTAAAAAAAAATGTAGCCCTTAATCTGTAATTTAGGTTTCTACCAAACATCAACAGACCATCTAAAGAACAATTTGAGCTGAATGTTACACTGTAATCTTTTACAATTCAAAAGTAAAGGAAGATTTCAACCAGAGATGTCCTAGTTAAAGAGCTACATACTGAGCCATGTGTGTCCCAAAGTCAGATCATCTCACATTTCTGTCTGACGTTTGGAGGTTCCCGTCCCATATCCCCACTGACGGACAAAACTGGCGTAAGCTTATGAAATGACAGAAAAGCTCACAGAAGCCCTAAAGGCCAGAAGCAAAATCTGAAATAGGACACAAACAAGACATTGTGTTCAAGTCTTCGAATCCCAAATTCTAACATAGTTTGACTTTGCCTATGTAGAAGCATACTTACTTTCACAACCTGTGAGATGAGCAAAGATTAAATGAGTCTGACATAATGAAGTAGCAGCTTGCTTACTTTCGAACACGTTATTTTATTCTCCAAATACTGAAGGTCCCGGTTCAAAACTATTACCTGTTGAGCTGATCAGCTTACATTGAAAAAGGTATGCATTAAAATGTTTAACTTTTCAACTACACAAACTGACAATCAGCCAATTTCACCACTTTGTTGGTCTGTTGAACTTCGAAAACACACAGTCCACTCATGATCGTAGCGTTGTTACAGTGTGGTGTTTCTTTCTCTAACAAACAATCTTTACATTTGTACATTTCAGCTGGCACAGGCGACGGTCAGCACTGGCTAAAAATGAGAAGCCTGCTGCGTTAATGTTCTGTACATTTCTCTGTGCTCCTAATCCAGACTATGTCTACAGCTATGTTAGCAGCTCCTTGAGCTTAATGATAACGTCAGCACGCTAACATGATCAGCAGGTATAATGTTTAACATTTTCAGCATCTTAAAGTGTAGCGTGTTAGCATGCTAGCATTTACTAATTAGCACTAAACACAGAGTAGAGCTGAGGGGAATGTCATGACCGTCACTATTAAAATTTTGACCTGATGATGGTGCTGGATGACAAGTCACCAAAGTTATTGCAAATTATCCGGGGGCATGATTGTGTGAACCACATTTCATGGCAATCCATCCAACAGTTTTTGAGACATTTCACTCAAAACCACAAATGTCAACCTCATGGTGGCAACACAGGAAAAGTCAGGGGATCACCAAAGTGATGAGGATTCATCCTCTGGGGACCAGGAATGTCTCTTCCAATTTTTGTGACAAACCATCAAGCTGATGTACAGAGACTTCACAGGATAAGTGCATGTACAACATTTCATGGTAGTCCATCCAGTAGTTGTTGAGATATTTCAGTCTGGACAAAAGTGGTGGACGGACGGACGGACAAACCCACTGGATACAATTAGCTTTCGAGCTTCTGCCAACCTGGAACAAGATGCAAAACCAGAACCAGCTGTCAGGGCTCAGCCTTACGTGCTGCTGCTGCTCTGAACAACACACTTATGACTTCTGACATGCGTCTGTTGTCTAAATCTTTTCCCACAAACATCACAACTGAATGGTTTCTCTCCAGTGTGGATTCTCGTGTGTCTGTTCATGGCGCCAATTTGACTAAATCCTTTCCCACAAACTGTGCAGTTGTAAGGTTTCTCCCCAGTATGCGTTCGCATGTGATTTACTAATGTTGTTTTAAGATGAAATCTTCTGTTACAAACTAAGCAGCTGAGTGGTCTCTCTTCGTTATGACTCTTCGAGTGTGTAAACAGTGATGAACGCTGCGTAAATCGTCGACCACACACTGAGCAGCCATGAGGTTTCTCCCCCGTGTGGATTCTCATGTGTGACGCAACATCTCCGCTCCATCGGAATTGCTTATTACAAACTGAGCAGCTGAAAGGCTTTTCTCCCGAATGGCATCTCATGTGACCAATTAAGTGATGGTACCGAGTCAATTGTTTACCACAGATTGAGCAAATAAACGGTTTCTCCCCAGTATGGATTCTCGTGTGCTGCTCCAGCGCCCCCTTCTGGCTGAAACTTGCGTTACAAACTGAGCAGGTGAACGGCTTCTCTCCTGTATGAACTCGGAGGTGGAGCACCAAAGGTCCGCTCTGTGTGAAGTTTTTACCACAATCCGAGCAACTAAATGGTTTCTCTCCTGTGTGACGCCTCACGTGTCTCTGCAGAGTCCCCCTCTGGCCAAATATTCTACCACACTCTGAGCAGCTGTATGATTTAGCTGCAGAATTACACCCCATATTATTCAGAACGACTTCATTACTGTTCAGAGTGTTTAATTCTGATTCAGGTTCCCTGGTGTCCTTCCAATTATCACCATCACTGTCTTCAGTCTCAGATTCAGAAGAGTGTGAAGTCTTAATGATGTCTGGTTGTAAATGATTATCTGGATTAAAGTTCCTGGCTGGTTCTGGTCCTCCACAATCCTCTCCATCAGCTTCTGTTTTCAATTGCTCTGCATCTCTGTTCTCTTCGGTTTGGCTTTGATGAAGCTGCGAGGACTGAGGTTTCTCTTCATCATCATCTTCTTCACTCTTCACAGGAGCGAATGTGAACTCGGTGATATCGGCCTCCTCCAGCCCTCGAAGCTGCTCTCCCTCCTGACTGGTCCAGAGCTCCTCCTGCTCCTCTTTAATGTGTGGCAGCTCTGGGTCCTGGTCCAGACTGGGGCTCCACTCCCGCTGCTCAGGGGGAACCTCTTCTGTCCTCACCGACAGCTGCTGGACGCCTGTGGAGAATAATGACATAACCACACATTAGTACAAAATACAGATGGGAATTTATTGAAATCTCCGTTTTAAATGTCTTATAAACGTCTGTTTTGTTTAACGTCTGTTGAGCTTTTTATTTTGTTAAATTCAGTTTTTTTATTTGTAAAAAATTTTTAATATATTATTACTGATGCATTTTCATTTCAACACACCTTAACTAGAATAATCAATACTAAATCATTTAGTCCTCCATCCAATGACACCACAGTCCGGCGCAGCGGTCCACAAACATTTTTAGACCACAGCACACCGAGCCCCAACCCCCAATATAACATGTATATGTTTTACATTTAATATTATATTGTGTTATTTTATATCACATTATATATTATTATATTATGTCAATACTAAATTAAATAATATAGGCCCATTCTCGATAACTCAGAATAAAATCCAACAGGTGCTCTGCAGATTTACAGATAAAATACTTAAATTAAAAAATGAATGCAATTGCATACTCTAATGTGTTAAAATGTATTTCTTTCATTTTCTTCAGAAGTACAATTGCTTATATTTAAAAAGGTGTACAAGGACAAACAAAACAAAACAAAATAAAACAAGGTTGCAGGCATTTTAATGGGACATGTGACGCTGCTGTTGATGCGGACAGAGAGAGACCTAAAGGTCTGACAGCCGGTGTTTGATACCAGGGATGAGAGTCAGATCACACATGTGCGATGTTGGTTAACGCGCAATTCCACGGTGAATACACTGTCGGACAATGATGGATATCGGTCTTCCACAAGCGGCCAGAACCTGTTCGTGAGTTGTCAGGTCATTAACTGCGGCATAACTGCATATCAAACAGAGTTTTTAATACAGTGATTTTGATATTTATTGCTTTTTTCCTTCTGTTTCAAACAAAAAACATAGTTGATGTAAATATCGTCTTTTTCTTTTATGTGGTGAAACGTTAAAAACGCACAATAAATGAACAAAGATATTATAAATCTTGCAGCACCCACGGCTGATCCTCAAGGCAGCCGCTTTGGGAACCACTGGTTGAGTGCACCTGCAGAAAAATGTACAATAGGCTGCATGTCAAGTTTCACATTTTACCCGTCAGACTCACATTTTAGTGCCTTTACAGACTTTTAATGCGATCACATGTAAAAGCACATGTATAATAATCTTAACAAAAACACACACAATTGTTTTAAGGCAAACATAAACGGCAACACACCCATACAACATGCAACAAAGGTCCCCACCCTAAACCCCGGGGCTAGCAGGGCCCCCCTCAAATAAACCATACTTCACATATAGGGGAGAATGGGACCCCTGTCTCTATCCATGTTTTTGACAAGCTACACTGTCAACCCATCTAATAAATAAATAAATCAACAATAAGTAAGTTAAATAATGCCACATGTGCTGTAAATCCCCACAGTCCAACATGATGACAGTGCTTTTATTTTGAAAGTACTGAGCGGATGCGGTTCTTCCTGTCTCCAGTCAGCTGGACACTGACGCTCCTGTGTTTGGACTGACTGACCTGATCTGTGCTGCTTGTTTTCGGGCTTCATTTTAGCTTCTCCGGCGGCGGCGCCGCTCGAGCCGCGCTGAGCGCCCCGCCGCTCCGCCGCAGTGTCCTCCGCAGCCGCGGCGGGATTTGGTCTCCTTATTTCCAGCAAGAGCAGAAAATCTTTGAAGCTGCAGCGTCGATCCGCTCGTGGACCGACACCACATCGCACATTGGCCCAACAGCGAACAGAGAAATGACACAGCCAGACAGGAAGTAATCCGGAGCACTGAGTTCCGCGTCGACGAGAGTTCGCCCAGCTGAGAGCGAAGCGAAGAAAGCGAAGAGCGGCGCCTGCTGGACTGGAGAGAGAGAGAGAGAGAGAGAGAGACAGAGACAGAGAGAGAGAGAGAGAGAGCAGGCACATCAAATGTGACTGGCTTTGTTTCTTCGCCATATGAATTCAAAAGGACGTCCACAAACAAAACATAATAACACGACATAATACAAGGAAAACCTTTATCTCGTCTGTTCTAGAAATGTTAGTATGACCAAGATGGTGGCAGTTAATCCAAAGATCTGTGGTGCTAAAACTGGGTTTAGTAACACATTTTAACTTGTTAAAGAAATGAGCATGTCTGTATATGTATTTCTGCACTGATAGATAAGACAGATGCACTTTTTCTATCATGAATGCATTTAGTGTGCTGCAGAACGGCTTGTGCAGCTGGTAAGGGTCCCTTAAAAAACAGGGTTGTTTTTTTTTTTTTTAATGAGTGTGTCATTTGCCCAAAATATAATCAAATGAATCCTATATTTCGGACTGGGACTGTTGTCAGACACATAAATAAATGAATGAATAAACATGGACAACATGGGAGGTGTTGGGTAAGGCAGGAGACAAGTGTTGCTATTTTTTTTTTAAAATGGACAAAAAGAACTTCTGCTGCACCAAACTCCACGTACTAACTGGAGCGATAAAGTTTTAACTTGTCCCGCAACAAAACGGGACAGTGAGACGGATGTCAATCAAGCCCAGTCTGTGCAGCCCACAGTGTTCTGATAAGTTAAAATACCACACAAGACGGAGCTCTTTTTCTCAAATCTGAAACTTTATTTATAGCACATGAAAGTATGTGTTTTTGTGTGCCTGGTTTATTAGGACAGCTGTCGTGTGGCCACAGGCCTAACATACAAGATGAATTCAAGGATAAATAATAATAAAAACAAGAGTTCGTTTTCTTATAACTGGGTTAAAAACAAGCCTGTTGCTGCGTAGACTAAATCAGGAGACAAATGTCACTTTCTCTCGTGTCCACGTTTCAGACGCGTCTGTAACTTTTCTTCTCCGTGAACACAGGGCTGCGGATTGTAACTGACAAAATGAGTTATCACGAATTGGTTTTGTTCTCCACGTTTTGGAGAAATATTTGTTTTGTTTTACTTTCAAGCGTTTTACATCGTTTCCACACTCTGAGGTGGGTAAGAAGGGATTCCACACGGGAAGGTTTTTTTTCCACCACGACTGAATAATTCAACTCAGCCGCTTCACTGACCGCTACTCTCAACAACACACTTGTGGTTTTTGACGCGGTACGAGTGAGAGAAGTTTCTTTTACAAACTCTGCAGCTGAATGGCTTCTCGCCTGTGTGGGTTCTCACGTGCGTGGTCAGATCTCCTTTCTGACAAAACCCTTTCCTACAGAACGAGCAGACGTACGGTCTCTCCCCAGTATGGACTCTCATGTGTCTCGTGAGAGTCCCGTGTTTTATGAAGCTTTTTCCACAATCGCTGCACATAAAAGGTTTCTCCCCCGTGTGGCTTCTCATGTGTGTCACAAGGTCTCCACTCCATTTAAAGTGTTTCTTACAAACTGAACAACTGTAAGGCTTTTCCCCCGTATGACACCTCATGTGAGTGACTAAGATTCGGCGCATTGCAAAGCTTTTGTTGCAAACCGAGCAACTGTATGGTTTCTCCCCCGTGTGGATTCTCATGTGGTCCGCAACATCGCCACTCCACCTGAAACGTCTCTTACAAACTGAACAACTGTAAGGCTTTTCACCTGTATGACACCTCATGTGTCTCTTCAGCGTTGCCTTGCGGTTGAAACCTTTATGACACTCAGAGCAGGTGAATGATTTTGTACCATTATCGCAGCCCTCCTCACTTACGAGGAGGTTAATAATGACATTATTATTCAGAGCATCTAAACCTGACTGAGGTTCTCTGGTCTCCATCCAACCATTGCTGTCTTCAGTCTGAGCTTCCAGAAGGTTTGAAGTTTCGTCCTCATTGGCTGGTCTGTTCTCTTCAGTTTGGCTTTGATGAAGCTGCGAGGACTGAGGTTTCTCTTCATCATCATCATCTTCTTCACTCTTCACAGGAGCGAATGGGAACTCGGTGATATCGGCCTCCTCCAGCCCTCGAAGCTGCTCTCCCTCCAGACTGGTCCAGAGCTCCTCCTGCTCCTCTTTAATGTGTGGCAGCTCTGGTGGGTCCTGGTCCAGACTGGGGCTCCACTCCTGCTGCTCGGGGGGAACCTCTTCTGTCCTCACCGACAGCTGCTGGACGCCTGCAGGGAACAAATACAATATATGAAGCTTGAGTTAGAAAAGTCAAGCTTTCTATAATTAAACAACATATGCACAGAAAAATACATCCAGATGTTTTCTTGTGATGAATTAATAATAACTCAAAATGTTACAGTATCTCAAAGGTTAATGATCTACAGTGTATACTAAATGTCTCTCAACTAAAGGACTGAGTGAAAGCAAGAAATGCCTAATTTTGGGGTAAATATTCATGTTTCTTTTTCTTTTTCTACCTCAAAGCGGATTGTTGTGACAGCTGATTGTGCTGCAGCAGCTCACCGGCTCAGACTGGGCAAGTGTCGAGTTTAGCGAAGACTTAAAACTAACTTAAATAATTATTCCATCCATCACATTTCTGCCACTTGTCTGGATTCAGATCACATTGAAAATGTCTTTCAAATTTAACGTGATGAACGTTGCAGAAACCCTGAATATGCTCACTGAAAAATAATATCGCTTCATGTGGGTTTTAAGGCCGTATCGCCACCATCTTACAGTCCGAGCGACTGTCTTAATATGCCTGCTCAGTTAAGATTTAAAAGGCGGGTTTAAAACAGCCTTTAAAGTTTCTATCTCGATCCAGTCCAGGTTTGACAGATCTATGTGGTTTTAATGCACACCTGGTCTGATGTGGTCTGTGTAGAATAAAAGCCAGTGAACATGGCCTTCCTCTGTTTTTACAAACAGACTACAGAGTTTGTTTAGAATAACTATAAGTCAAAGTACAGCAGCTTTTGATCTGCTAGAGAAAAAGCAGTTAAATTCTGGTTCTGGCTACGTAGGTGTAAGAAGCACCGCGGTGGAATGTAACTAAGTACATTTACTCAAATACTGTATTTAAGAACAAATTCAAGGTGCTTTATTTTCCATTTTATGCAACTTTACACTTCTACTCCGCTACATCTCAGAGGCAAATATTGCACTTTTTACTGCGTCTGTCTGACGGCTTCAGTTACTTCACAGATCACAGTGTTTCATCCACTTCCCGTCCGGTGAAAACCTCGTATCTCCAGGTGTTTGTGAGGAGCAGAAGGATGAAGAGTTTCCTTCATGTGCTGAGGAAACTCTCCTCCTCCTGAAGCTGAATAAACTCTTTAACCCCCCCTCGGATCAGCTGGGAAACGCATCGTCACAGAGCTGAAAACAGGCTGTTTCTCTGAGCTCAGGGAGACTTTTTAGAGATACGTGGTTCTCACAGGACGGCGACGCTGCAAACACGTGATGACCTTATAGACCATGATGCATTGCTGCAGGTTAAACTACCCAACAGGATATAAAGCAGTTAAAATGAGCTCAACCTGAAACATCTGCAGCAGTAAAATGCAACAGGAATATGAATCCAGAAACATCAGATATAATAAAACACTGACAGGGAACACTTTACTGCACAGTGACGACTTTTACTGTCACACTTTAAGTGCATTTATCTGATAATACTTCATACTTTAACTTCAGTAAGGTTTGAATGCAGGACTTTTACTTGTAGTGGAGTATTTTCACAGAGTGGTGTCAGGACTTTTACTGCAGTAAAGGATGTGAGCACCCATTCAGTCATTACTATCATCTCTTATGACACTATTTTGTAGCTGTGTTAGCATGTGGATGCTCTTCTTCCTTTATTATTTTATTTCTATTTAAAATCTTAATAAGAATAAATATCGATCAGTTAGCAGTAGAGCGGCTAACAGGCCGCGTGGGAGCTAACGTTAGCATATCAATGGCTGGTACATTATCAAACCAGTGATCATTTCTCCAGCAATACAATAATTAAAAACCCACCTTCACTTCGCAGCGTCGGGTCCGGTCTGGAGGACACGTCCAGCAGCCTGCGGCGGCGGCCCAGCTCCTCTTCATACTCGGTTATTGTTTTCTCAAAATGTCCGAATATCTCCTCGACAGCCGCAGTTAGCCGCTGGTTGATAAAAAGCTTCAGACTCTGAAGTCTGGACATCTTTGACAGAGTCAAAGCGGAGGACAGACTGCTAAATACTGTCGGGTCTTTAGCTAATTCTTTGTCTTCTGTTAGTTCCGGTATTCACTCGCACTAACGCCACTTCCGGGAACCGTTTTCAAAATAAGAGCTTCTTGACGCTTGACTCATAATTGATATTCATTAGTTTTTGGCCAGTGGTGCGAAGTTAAGCGCCAGAAGTGGGGGAAGTATTCAGATACCGCTACAAGTAAAAGTCCTGCATTGAAAATGTTACTGCAGTAAAAGTATGTGAGTATAATCAGGGAAAAGCCCTTAAAGCGTTAAAGCAGTGCAGCGTCCCTGTGGCTGCTGTGCTGCTATATATTCTGTCATCAGATTATTATTCCTCGTGCATTAATGTAAAGCAGGATGTTGCTGCTGCAGCTGATGATTCTTTTCTCCATCAATCGATTGATTGACTTTCTCTCATCTTCTTTCTTGCGAACATTTGTTTTTCAACCGAAAACTTAAATCCCCAGTTCTTCCCCCACATTTCAGCTTCATTTATTCCTTCTTGCAATTTTACATGACTACAATCTCTCCCTCTTCTCCGCAAAGCCCCTTCATCTGCAAATATTGATCTAATGATACCTTTCCAAAAATGTCATTTATCGTAAATTGAGAATAGCATAGGATAATGCTGATAATACTTACATACTTTGAGTAAGTTTTTAAATGCAGTGTGGTATCAATACTTTTCCTTAAAGGTTCGGTGTGTAAGATTTAGGGGGGCTCTATTTGCAGAGTATGACGATAATATTCATAAGTATGTTTTCATTAATGTATTATCACCTGAAAATAAGAATGGTTGTGTTTTCGTTACCTTAGAATCAGCCCTTTTTATCTCCAGAGGGAGCGGGTCCCCTTCCACGGAGGCAGCCATGTTGCACCGCCATGTTTCTACAGTAGCCCAGAACGGACAAACCAAACACTGGCTCTAGACAGGGCCCTTTTGTGTTTTTCGCAGCCACCGTAGTTTCTCCTACACGCTGGGAAGGGGAGGGGGAGGCGAGCGGTGTTCAGTTGGTTGCAATCTGCAATTTCACCACTAGATGCCACTAAATCCTCCACACTGGACCTTTAAGTAAAGGATCTGAGTTCTTCCTCCACTTTGTGTCTTTCTCACACACACAATGCTATTTCCTGTATTTATATATCACTCAAGCAAATAGCAGATTAGGATGAATTTGGTTATTGTTCTGTGTTTTCCATAATAATGGCACCATAACATGAATCAGCAATAGCTCCTCAACCATAAGGCCTATATGCATACATCTGGTCTCCTTTGATAGATAATAAGCTAAATAATACGAATCCATTGTAAGTAAACACATTTCTATTACCATTCCAGAGTTAATGGAGATGCAGTAAAGAGGGAAAAAAATAGGATTTTCATCCTCGCCTAGTATAAAATCCAAAATTCAAGGCAATATAACCACAAAACAAGGGTCTAGCGGCTAAAAACGCAGCTGGATGTATTCTCCTACTGCTCGACTACAAATGTAACTTTAAATGCGATGAAAATACATTAAAATACAACATTTATGATACAATTTATAAAGATATACTCAGGCTGTCTCCATGTTTGGGACTTTTTTGACCATTTACTTGAACTTTTACATCAAAACACCATTTATTTGCATATAGCCATGTTACAAATAACAAATAACATAAAAACATTGAAATATAGTAACACAATGATTACTGATCAATATTCATATATGACTGAAGCGCTCCATGCTATACAGGCAGATAAATTCACAACAGAAAGGCCCACAGTCAAGTGTGACACATCTATGGATTCCTCTCAGCCAGAGCAACAGGATGAGATGGTTTTTGTTGGTGTCAGTATTTCGATTCAGTCACCAGATGGAGACATAGACTGTCTCATCGCATGGAGGGCTGCGGTCTGCCATCTCCATTATCCTTCCCTATGCAATACAACTGTATACAAGCCAATTGAAATGGATTCAAGATGGCGCAGGGGCATTGGAAAAGTGATTACTTTGGGATTTAGGCGATCAAACACAACTTTTGATTACAAAAACAACAAAAGGCAAGACAATTCGTAGTTGTAAACGTACAAACGTAAGTTTGTTTTTGTATTTCTTCGACGGCTATTCAGTGAGTTTTGGTCGTAGAGCGATATGATCGACGCGACGCTGTAATCTCTGGAGTCTCAGTGTTAATTTGAGGGGCTGTTTGTGTTGATAGCGTGAAACGAAAGATATTAATAGCGCTGTTTTCAGACAGACAGGCAGATAAAGCTTTTTGCGACACGCTCAGTCAGTTGCTTGCTGCTGACTTGTGTTTCGTGTAGGTAAAAATTGTTAGCCTCAGCTTTTAGCTGAGCTCCTTCCCGTTACGCGGGTATGCAGCATGAAAATGTTGCTTCATGTTTATCATGCCGTTATATGGCACTTGTTGTGAGATGCGCTGCTGCCCCCGGTACTGGGGGCGCTCGGGTTTAAGAGGTTTTTAATGTACTAACCCTACTTAAAAATCACATTTAGGATACTTGAGGAGACCTTAATGCTGGTATTTGCACTTTTACTACAAAGAGCCGTGTCCTTCTGCTACACAAATTTGTATCCATCTTTTTTATTTTTCTCTAATCTTTGCTTTTTTGGTTAAATATTGGATAATTTGATATGTTTGGGCCTCAAACATACACTTACTTAAACAAAACCCTGTGAGAAGTTTAAATGGGGAAACGTCTCTGACATCTGAAACGTGACGAGGAGACGA
The DNA here is from genome assembly GCF_020085105.1 of Siniperca chuatsi. Lineage (NCBI taxonomy): Eukaryota > Metazoa > Chordata > Actinopteri > Centrarchiformes > Sinipercidae > Siniperca > Siniperca chuatsi. The sequence goes on from NC_058058.1 coordinate 1,821,193, forward strand.
CACTGGTCACGAGACAAAGACAAAACTTAATTCTCCACCTTGTTTTAGTGTTTACTCCCCCCACACCTCTGGTCCGCAACACACCAGCTTGCCCCGCCTCTTTCGGTTTCTCTCTCTTTCTTCAACAGCAGTACGTTTGTAGTATATCACCCAAAAAACTAGTTTTGGGGGGTTTTCACAAGCGATTCAGTTTTCAGGTGAGCTGCGTGTAGACATAGCTTATCAAAACGATCGAAACCTCTCTGTGTGTGTTTCTCTGCAAACACTCGCTTGCCGGCCGTTAATATACCTGGGCAGAATTGCGTCATTTATTGAGACCACCGATCAAACTTTTTACAACGAATATTGGCCGATTATGATCGGAGCACTATTCAAATATATTTTGAATCAATGAATACATGTAATACCAAAAAGCACAGTGCCTGGAAAACATGTGGCTTCATCTCAGCTGACAAGATGAAGCAGAACTTCTTTTGGATTCTGAATCGCTGTTTAGCTGATCAGCGTTGAGCCAAGTCCTGCCCTCAGTACTTCAATCCTGCTGGAAAAAAATGGCTCAACAAGCAGCGTCATTTATTTCTGCGGCTCTCACCAGCACACTTGTGTTTTTTGACATTATGGAGCCGAGTGAATCTTTTATCACAAACACTGCAACTAAATCGTTTCTCCCCTGTGTGGACAGTAAAGTGTCGTCTCAGAGTTCCACGCTGTGCAAATCTTTTACCACAAACTGAACAGTTAAATGGTTTCTCCCCTGTGTGGACTTTCAAGTGTTGTCTTAGATGATCCTTTCGTGCGAATCTGTTACCACAAACTGAACAACTAAATGGTTTCTCCCCAGTATGCATTCTCATGTGTTTGACCAAATTGTCTCTGAGACTGAAACTTCTTTTACAAACTGAGCAGCTGTAAGGCTTTTCTCCCGTATGACTTCTTAAGTGTGAGGTCAAAGATGACCTTATTGCGAATCTTTTACCACAGACGGAGCACCTGAAGGGTTTCTCCCCTGTGTGGATTCTCATGTGCCTCACAACCTCTCCTCTCCATTTAAAGGTTTTAGTACAAAATGAGCAGGTTATACGTTTTCCTTCTGAATGAAGCCTCATATGAGTCGTTAAGGACTTCTTCCGGGGGTATTTTTTACCACAAACTGAGCAGCTAAATGGTTTCACTGCTGTTTGGATTCCATTGTGTTTCTGCAGATGTTCCTTGTAGCCAAAGCTTGTAGCACATTCAGAGGAGCTAACTGATGTTTTTCCAGTATTACAGTCCTGATCACTCACAGGTACTGGGTTTAAACCTGACTGAGGTTCCCTGGTCTCCTCCCAATCACAACTGTCGTCAGTCTCGGGTTCAGAGGAGTGTGAAGTCTTGTCATGAGGAGCTGGTTGTAAATGATTATCTGGATTAAAGTTCCTGGCTGGTTCTGGTCCTCCACAGTCCTCTCCATCAGTTTCTGTTTTCAAATGCTCTGCATCTCTGTTCTCTTCAGTTTGGCTTTGATGAAGCTGCGAGGACTGAGGTTTCTCTTCGTCATCATCTTCTTCACTCTTCACAGGAGCGAATGGGAACTCGGTGATATCGGCCTCCTCCAGCCCTCGGAGCTGCTCTCCCTCCTGACTGGTCCAGAGCTCCTCCTGCTCCTCTTTAATGTGTGGCAGCTCTGGGTCCTGGTCCAGACTGGGGCTCCACTCCTGAACCTTTTCTTTCCTCACCGACAGCTGCTGGACGTCTGTGGAGAATAATGAAATACATACACGTTTTAGGAAACTGTAATTTCCCGTTACCACTTAAACCACTGACACCACTACTTTCTTAAACACGGGGAGAAATGTTGCACATTTTGTACAACATATTCGGAAGTCACTCAAACTAAAACTACAAGCGTATCGTGCGCTTTGCGCTTCGTCAGAGCAGAAATGCCATAAAATGAGTGCGATCAAGGTGGCTGCGACTCCATGCTCATGTTACGTGCACATGTAAAGCCACTAGTCCTGCGTTCAGATAAACCCCTCAGCTGAAGACAAAGAGTTTCACTGCTGAAGAACGTGAAGAAGCCATTTTGCTTCTGGCTGCATATACTCCAGGTTTTATGTTACGCTGTCAATGATGTACATTGTTTCATGAGGCCATGTGTGTGTGGAGGGTTTAACATTTGCCTGTACATATTTTTTTAAATGCTTTATTTATTGATTATGTTCATGTCTGTGTTATGTGTTTTACATGGGGCCAATGAAGTTAAAGTTAAGAATAAAAGTTAAGCATACTAAGTGTGCATTTACAAACTGATCCTCCATGCAAATATATTTAAATCAACCTCAACCGTAAGGCTCTACGGAGGGCGGTGAAAACGGCTCAGCACATCACCAGGACGGAGCAGCCAAACATGGAGGACTTCTACACCCAGAGGTGCAGGAAGAAGGCCAACAGGATCATCAAAGACCCCAAATCACCCCAGCCACAAACTGTTCTGCCTGCTGCCGCCCGGCAGACGGTACTGCAGCATCCGGTCCCGCACCCCCAGGCTCAGGGACCGCTTCATCCCTCAGGCCAAAACACTGTTGACCTCAAACAGCGTCCAGTAGTCTGCGTTGATACATGATGTCACTTTACCTTTATACTACTTTCACTCACTGTTTATTACCTGTTTACATCTCCGTATATATACTGTATATATTTATTACTACCTGTTTGTACCTGCACACACATATACATACACACACATATATTTTATCTGTTAACAAGCTGTTTAACCATCATATTATAAATATTTTGAGCCCCTTCCTCTACTCCCTCTTCACACTCCACTGCAGGCCCGTGCATGGATCTAACGCCATCATCAAGTTTGCAGACGATACTACGGTGATTCGTCTCATCAGCAACAACGATGAGACTGTCTACCGGGAGGAGGTCCAGCACCTGGCCACATGGTGCTCAGATAAAAGGAGCTCATCGTGGACTTCAGGAAGGAGAGAGTAGGCACACACGACCCCATCCACATTAACGGGATGGCTGTTGAGCGGAGCTGTCCTGGACCACCAACACCTCCTGCCTGGTCAAGAAGGCTCACCAGCGCCTCTTCCTCCTGAGGACACTGAAGAAGAACCAACTGTCCTCAGCTGTCCTGGTGAACTTCTGTTGCTGCACAGTAGAGAGCATCCTGACCAGCTGAGTCACAGTCTGGTATGGGAACCGCTCTGCTGCAGAGCGCTGGGCTCTGGAGCGGGGGGTGAAACCTGCCCGGCGCATCACTTCCAGCCATCGAGGACGTCCAGAGGAAACGCTGGACTCCGCTCACCCCAACCAGAGACTGGTTTCTCGCCTCCGGACCAGGACCAGCAGACTGAGAAACAGCTTTTTTCCCCCAGAGCTGTCTTCCTACTGAACTCTGCCCCCCGCTGACTCCACTGTCCCCTCATACACCTTAACTTAAATGCTGCTATATTAATATTGTTTTTGCTACGTGTACCACATGTTCATTTGCACTACCAGACTATTGATTTATACATATACTGCATCATCTGCACTCCAGTACTATGTACTGAGCACTGCAATAACTCATCTACTGCACTGTTAACTATTTCTTTCCATAATTTGCACTACTTTATATTCATTGCACTGCTGTTCTGCCCAGTCCAATTAATTATTGTACATATCCATCAGTATACTTCTGTTTATAGTAATGCCATCTGTATATAATGTGCAGAGTACCACTTGTAAAATACTTTATATCCTGCACTTGCTTATTGCACTTCTGGTTAGACCTAAACTGCATTTCGTTGCCTTGTACTTGTACGCGTGTAATGACAATAAAGTTGAATCTAAATCACATTATAAATATTTATGTGCACTACCTGTCTACATCCTGTTCTTACTGGTCCATAACCGGTTCTCATTATGCATACACACCACACTACATGCACAACCTGTCTACATTAGAGTTCATTCACTGTATCACCACTGTACACCTGCCTACCACAGCATTATTATATATTTTTTTGCTTACACATATTGTATGGAGCATTGTTGGAGGGAGCAGAGAACTAAGAATTGCATTTCTCTGACAACAAAGAACTTGACCTCTTTTAGCGGCAGCTGGTTTCCCAGCAGTTTAAAGTGAGAAGAGCAATGAAAGTGTGCAGACCTGCTCTGTGTAACCGGACTTCAGGCTGGAAAACAGCGTCCAGCAGTTTCCGCTGTCGCTCGTTCTCCTCTTTTGAACGACAAAGCTCCTCCTCGTGCTCTGCTATCGTCCTTTCAAACAGCCCAAATATCTCCTCAGCAGCCGCACTTAGTCGCTGGTTGACAAAAGCTCTCAGCATTTGGACTTTAGACATTTTTTTACAGCAACTTTTCCTCCAGACTCACTCCGTTAGAAACAGTTTGGTCCCTCTGACGCGCGCTGCGTTGCTAGGTTACGTTCGCGTCCGTCTATTTCCAGCTAGCAAGCTAGGCTAACTTCATTAGCTTCTTAGGACTCCAGGACATAATTCAGACGTAAAACATTTTAAAATAAAGGGAACAGCACAGAGTCTATTCAGACAGGCTCATTTGGACATTTTGGGTCCATGAAAAATACAGTTTAGACTCTATCGAAGTTCCTCTGAGTAGCGCTGTGTGGCCTCCCATTTCCAGCTAGCAAGCTACGCTAACTACATTTAGCATTCTTGGCTAACAGGAGACGAGTCTGAGAGGAAACATCCAGCAAGTTTGCACAAAGTTCACTTAAAGACGTTTATCCACACATACAGGCTCTGGTGGTTCACTCCGACTGTATCTTATGGTGGTGTATCTTACGTGGTACGAAATAGAAATGTTAGCATGTTAGCTATGGTAAGTAAAATTGCTTCCGCGTCGGTCCATCTCCTCTTCATACTCGGTTATTGTTTTCTCAAAATGTCCAAATATCTCCTCGACAGCCGCAGTTAGCCGCTGGTTGATTAAAAAGCTTCAGACTCTGAAGTCTGGACATCTTTCACAGAGTCAAAGTGGAGGACAGACTGCTAAATAGTGTCGGTCTTTAGCTAATTCTTTGTCTTCTGTTAGTTCCGGTATTCACTCTCACTAACGCCGGAACAATCACTTCCGGGAACCGTTTTCAAAATAAAAGCTTCTTGACGCTTGACTCATGATTGAAATTCATTTTGTCCAATTGTGGGGAAGTAACTAAGTACCAGTGGTGGAGGAAGTGTTGAGATCCTTTACTTAAGTAAAAGTACTAATACCCCAAGTAAAAGTCCTGCATTGAAAATGTTACTTAAGTAAAAGTATGTAAGTATAATCAGGAAAATGTACTATATTAAAAGTAAAAGTACTCAAAGCAGTAAAATGTCCCCTGTGACTGTTATACTGTTATATAGTATATCATTAGATTATTATTCCTTGTGTATTAATGTAAAAGCAGGAAGTTACTGCTGTAGCTGGTTGAGGTGGAGCTCATTTCGAACTATATTTCTCCATTAATCGATTTGATTGTTCGGTTTGTAGAAATTCTGAAAAGAGTGAGAAATGCCGTCACAATGAGCCAGAGCCCAAAGTGATGCCTTCACAGTGCCTGTTCTGTCTAACCAACAGTCCAAACCTCAACATTATTAACAAAACATTAAAATAATTAAAAGTAAAAGTAGCATATCCTCACATGTGGGAAGCTGGAACCATGAAATGTTTTTACATTAAAAAGTACAATATTTCCCTCTGAGATGTAATTCAACCACAAGGGGGCACAAGCCAGTGTCTTCTTGTGCCAGTCCCAAGTCTGGATAAATGCAGATGGTTGTGTTAAGTACAGTTTTGAGTATTTCCATTTCTGCTACTTTACACTTCCACTTCACTACATTTTATGAGTGGACCCAGTACGGACCCTTGGGGGACACCCAGTGGAACAGCAGAACACCTTGACCTGTGTTTCCTCAGTTGGACATACTGTTGTCGGTCAGTGAGATATGATGAGAACCATAAGAGTGCAACACCAGTGATCCCAAAGTCAGCCAGGTGCTCCAGGAGTAGTAGGTGGGAGATGGTGTTGAAGGCAGCGGTGAGGTCAAGGAGGATAAGGATGGTGAGCAGTCCAGAGTCAGCTGCATGGAGGAGGTTGTTGGCAATTTTAATCAGGGCCGTTTCAGTACTGTTTTTAGGGCGCAAACCAGATTGGAGTTCATGGAGGTTGTTTGAGTCGAGGTGGGATTGAAGTTCAGCAGCAACCACCCACTCAAGAGTTTTAGAAATGATGGGAAGGTTGGAGATGGGCCCGTCTTGTTTCAGGTCAGCTGGGTCAGCACCGGGTTCTTTGAGGGTGGGTGTAATTGCGGCCATTTTGAGAGTGGGGGTAACAGTTCCAGAGGCGAGGGAGGAGTTGATTATTTTTGTGATCAAGGGGGAAATGGATGGCAGACAGGCTTTGATGAGGGTAGTGGATAGGGGATCAAGCTGACAGGTAGTGGATTTGGCTTTAAGGATGAGCTCAGAGATGGTGTTTTCCGTTGCTGGGGTGAAGTTGGAGAGGGAGCTGAAGAGTGATCAGCCAGCGGGGTCACAAATAAAAGAAAATGCAGTGAGTTTACATAATTAAAAGGGGCTTCAGGCAGAAAGGTAAACATTATATATTGTTGATCATATCAAACACACACCTGTTGGCTAATTTCTGGTAACAGCCGGTTGCCAGAAACCCCAGAGTGGTTAGTAGCCTACTTGTACCGGGATGGCGTAGTTCCGTCGGGTTGGTTTGTCTAATGCTGGACTGCACAATCCTGTTCACTGCAGCGATTATACACACAAAAACTATATAACAACTAAAATCATACTTGGTGATATATGCACAGTATTCGAAGATATTATTAAAATCTACTGACGCTCTGTTCTGCAGTTCTTTCATGCTATTTGATTTAATCTTGGATTTCTAAAACCGATGTCACAGATAATGATAATGATAATAATCCATGATAGTTTGGGCTGAAAGTACAAGGGCAGGGGCATTGCATCTAAATCCTCCACTCCTCCCCCCGCACACTTTCCCTCTGCTCTCCAAGTGGCCTCCGTGCGACATATTCTGTATCGTAATACCAAGGGCTGAGGTGAATGAAGGGAAGTGGAACTACTAATGAAATGGGTTAGGGGCTTCAATGCTTCCTTCATGTTGTATGACAGATAAACTACTTATCGGAAAGAGCGGGACTAACGACAGAAAGCTTCTTCTTACGGGCCATATCGCCCTGTACAGTTAATCAACCACAGCAAGGCAAATCGTTTAAGTGGTAGCCTTCAAAGTAAAAGCGCTAAAGCTGTGCTGAAATCTTTATTTATCAACAGCTTTTTTTGTCAGCTCTGGGTTTAAGGCTGTGTTCACACCAGCTCTGGAAAGGTCATCACCGTGGCGATAAATCTCTCTTCCATCACTGTAGAACTTTCCAGCAGGTGTCACTGTTTGTTTTGGGTTGCGTCTCTCCAAAAGTTGATTCTGTTTCAACTTTTCGCCCTGCCTAAACACACTACCCACATTCAAATGAATGGGAGGGCTGGCGTTTTCGCTGCAACGCCTGATTTGGTGTGAATTTAGCCTAAGACTTCAGTCTGTGTACGACCCCAACAACCCCCGTCAATCAGAGGGTGGGGTGATACAAACAAACCAAGAGGAGTAGAAATGAAGTCATATGGACTGACAGGTAAATTATCCATTAGACAGTTTTGATGACATCACACTTTATCAGTGCTACATGGCCCCACGTGGAGAAATAAAATATTGGTGACTGACAGCAGGTCATGCTGGACTTTACCGAACCTGACTAACCCGTGTTAGTTCATGTTCTCTGGTGTCTTAAAGAGCTCACGAATAAGTATTTTGTTTATTCTAAGGTTGAAGAGAAGCTGGGAGATAAATTAATATTCATCTGTTAACTCAGTGGAATTGCTTCATGATGATATGCTCGTATAGTGTTATATTCACTTCAGCCACATCACCCTGCCCAAGCATTTGAACACTGCTGGGTAGTAAGGCCTTTCCTGCTCTTGTTAACAGCACACTTGGACACAGGTCATCAAGGAGAAGTATTTATTTATTTATTTTTTACAAACTCTGCAGATGAATGGTTTCTTCCATGTGGGTTCTCATGTTTATGGTCAAACCTCAAACACCTTTACTACAAAATGAGCAGATGTATGGCCTCCCCTCAGTTTGGATTCTCATGTGATTTTTTGTTTTTGAACCTACGCAAACTTTTTCTCACTGAAAATATACGGTTTCTCACCTGTGTGGGTTCTCATATGCATCACAACAAAGATTTCCATGTAAAATGTTTTCTTCTGAACTGAACAACCGTAAGTACTTTTTTCTGAGTGACACCTAATATGTTTAACTAAGGCTCGGTGCACAGTAAAATATTTACCACAAACTGAACAACTAAATGGTTTCTCCCCAGTATGGATTCTGGTCACAACTGACCAAATTGTCTCTGAGACCGAAACTAGCCTTTCTCCTGTATGAACTCTTAAGTGTGTGGTCAAAGTTGAGCTTTGTGTGAATCCTGTACCACAGATGGAACAACTGAAGGGTTTCTCCCCTGTGTGGAAAGTCAGGTGTTGTCTCAGATGTGTCTTTTGTGCAAATCTTTTAGCACAAAATGAACAACTAAAGAGTTTCTTCCCTGTGTGGATTCTCATGTGCCTCACAACATCTGTTCTCCATTTAAAGTTTTTTTTTTTACAAACTGAGCAGCTGAACCGTTTTCCTTCTGAATGAAGTCTCAAATGAGTCGTTAAGGACTTCTTCTGGGGGTATCTTTTAGATCAAGAAAATCTTTTGAAAAGAAGAGGGATATGTACTGGCCCAAACAATGTTACAGTATGATATGTATGGATGCATTGAACTAAAATAAAAAACAAATGTTGACCTTAGTGCTGTATAGGTGACATACAATACTTTGACAATTTAAATACAAAACAATGAACACATGTAATACCAAAAAGCACAGTGCCTGGAAAACGACAAAATAACGTGGACTCCAATAAAAAAGGAATTAAATGATCACGTGGCTTCATCTCAGCTCAAAGGATAAGATGAAGCAGAACTTCTTTTGGAGTCTGTATCAAAGTTTTTAGCTGATCAGTGTTGAGCCAAGTCCTGCCCTCAGTACTTCAAAAAAAATGTCTCAACAAGCAGCGTCATTTATTTCTGCTGCTCTCACCAACACACTTGTGTCTTTTGACACTATGGAGACGAGTGAATCTTTTATCACAAACACTGCAACTGAATGGTTTCTCCCCTGTGTGGACAGTCAAGTGTTGTCTCAGATTCCCATGTATTGCAAATATTTTACCACAAACTGAACAACTAAATGGTTTCTCCCCTGTATGGACAGTCAAGTGTCGTTTCAGATTTGTCTTTCGTGCAAATCTTTTACCACAAACTGAACAACTCAGTGGTTTCTCCCCTGTATGGACAGTCAAGTGTCGTTTCAGATTTGTCTTTCGTGCAAATCTTTTACCACAAACTGAACAACTCAGTGGTTTCTCCCCTGTATGGACAGTCAAGTGTTGGGTCACATGTTTCTTTAGTGCAAATCTTTTACCACAAACTGAACAACTAAATGGTTTCTCCCCTGTATGAACAGTCAAGTGTCGTTTCAGATTTGTCTTTCGTGAGAATCTTCTACCACAAACTGAACAACTCAATGGTTTCTCCTGTGTGACAGACAGTGTCAAATGTGTTCGCTACCACAAACAGATTTGCCTGTGTGGACAGTCAAGTGTTCGCTCAGATTTGCCTTTTGTGCAAATCTTTTAGCACAAACTGAGCAGCTGTAACGTTTTCCTTCTGAATGAAGCCTCATATGAGTTGTTAAGGAGCTCTTGTGAAGGTATCGTTTAGCACAAACTGAGCAACGAAATGGTTTCACTGCTGTTTCGATTCCATGGTGTTTCTGCAGATGTTCCTTGTGGCCAAAGCTTGTAGCACATTCAGAGGAGCTAACTAATGTTTTTCCAGTATTACAGTCCTGATCACTCACAGGTTCTGGGTTTAAACCTGACTGAGGTTCCCTGGTCTCTTCCCAATCACAACTGTCATCAGTCTCAGATTCAGAGGAGTGTGAAGTCTTGTCATGAGGAGCTGGTTGTAAAGGATTATCTGGATTAAAGTTCCTGGCTGGTTCTGGTCCTCCACAGTCCTCTCCATCAGCTTCTGGTTTCAAATGCTCTGCATCTCTGTTCTCTTCGGTTTGGCTTTGATGAAGCTGCGAGGACTGAGGTTTCTCTTCATCATCATCTTCTTCACTCTTCACAGGAGCGAATGGGAACTTGGTGATATCGGCCTCCTCCAGCCCTCGAAGCTGCTCTCCCTCCTGACTGGTCCAGAGCTCCTCCTGCTCCTCTTTAATGTGTGGCGGCTCTGGGTCCTGGTCCTGGTCCACTCCTGCTGACGGGGGGGCTCCACTCACCCTGCTGCTGGACCTCTGTGGAGAATAATGAAATGCATACACGTTTTAGGAAACTGTAGGGCTTTTCACACACATTGTTAACACAGGATTAACCTAAGCCCAGGGCTATGAGATTCACACTGCACTTCTACGAGCCCTGGGTTAGCTGTCCGTTGGAACACGTGTCTAATGTTTACAGTCTAGAATGACGTGACGGCGAAGATGTGTGATTGGGCAACAAGAATGTGATGCAAATTCCATTAGCCCTGTTTCACACTGGCACCTTTTATCGTCATGTTTAGTCTATTTTCAAGGGATAACCCTAGGCTCAAGATGGGGTTAGCCCACTTAGACTGTTCAAGGATTGTGCCAGTTAGGGTTGGGGCGGCGTTGGCATATGACAACGTCCACAGTTAAATATCAGATGGACAATGACATCCTCACCTACTCAGTAAAAAGTAGCGTATAAGGAACAGGGCAGTGTGAGTGTCATAGAGCACGGTGACTTCACTCAGAGCAGACAGGTGTCGGCGATGAGCAGAGGGAAAGGTTAAAGTTGTCTAGTGGCAGTAAATATCCTACAGTTTGCCCATGAATAAATGCTGCAGCTCCTCAATACCCAAGACGTTCCCGTGTCTTGCTTCCCAGCTGCTGGTAAAAGTGAAGGGGGTTAGCCCCGAGGTTAGCATCAACTTCAGCCCTGGAGGAAGTCTTCCCTGCGCAGCAGGAATGGTTAACACTATGCTTAAGTTACCTCATTAAGCAGATCATATGTTTATACATTTTTTTTAAATACTAGTCATAGTAATAAACTACTCTTATTAGCTTTAGTAACAAGATTTTACTTGCTGGGTAACGATGTTACGGTGGTAGGGGGCATATCTTATATATACTACTGCTGCATATACTCCAGGTTTTATGTTGTGCTATCAATGATGTACGTTGTTTCATGAGACCATTTTTTGATATGTTTTATGTAGGGCTGACGTCTTCTGGTCAGTTGGTCGACTGGTTGGTTGTTTTTCTCTTTTTCAACCAAATTTTCATTGGTCAGACAATCGCTGGGGTTACTTTCATAAGGAGAAAAGTGCTTCTTGATCAGTGACATATGCAGACCTGATGTGTGTGTGTGCATTTTACTGCTTACTCAATGAGGGCCAGCAAGGATGGATTGATACCGGCTGTCTGTGACCTGACTTCAAACTTGCAAACTTTAAGTTTTGCCATGTTTTATGTTGTTTTAGTGTTTATTTGTAGGTTAGCCTGTTGAACTTGGTGTTAGCATGTTGTGCGGCTAAGTGGCTGCTCCCACAGGCTGGCGCAATGTTGAACTAATGTTGTAATATTGAGGGACAGTCAAGAGAAACTGTGTGAACGTTAAGCCTTAATTGAAGCCAACTAAATAATGAGTATAAGTTTATACATATAGAGTGCACTGTGGCCAATTTATTTAATCTAGGTAACGTGCAGATTTTTATTTTTTTTACCATCGACCAGTTGATTGATTGAAGAGTAAGTAGAATTTCAGTCGACCACGGTTGTATTTGGTTGACTAAAGCCCTAGTTTAATGTATTGATTATTTTCAATGTTCATGTCTGTTATGTGTTTTACATGGGGGCAATAAAGGTAAAGTTGAAAGAAAAAAGGTTAATCACACTATGTGTGCATTTACAAGCTGATCTTCCATGCAAATAAGACCATCTCTTAAAATACTAGTGCCGTTTTTCTTCTCTACACAAGAAACTATGACTATACTCAGTCACTTCGGACAGCCCATTTTAACAATTTTAACAGCTCCTCTTCCTCTGCAGCCTGAGGAGGCTCAACATGGACTCCAGGCTTTTCTGCAATTTCTACAGGTGCACCGTTGAGTATCCTGACTGGCTGCATCACTGCCTGGTATGGCAGCTGCACCGCTCTCAGGCGTAAGGCTCTACAGAGGGTAGTGAAAACTCCTCAGCTCATCACCAGGACGAAGCTGCCATCCATGGAGGACCTCTACACCCAGTGGTCCAGGAAGAAGGCCAACAGGCAGTGCTATAGTCAAGACCACCTTTGTCTAGTCCAAGACCAGGACTAGTTGAGACCGAGTCAAGACTGTGTCCAAAGAGGTTGGAGTCTAAGTCAAGTGCAAGAGCATTCGATCAGCTGATTATGTTTCTTTTTGCGTCACTATATCAGCCTCACAATACCTGTGTATTTGCCTGAGGACGACCTTCTCAGAGTCTGCAACGTCGCAAATAAAAGATAACTACTTCATAACTACTCAGTGTGCAGGTAAATCAGATTAAAATGTGAAATCTAACATTTTCAGTCAGTAGTACAGAAAAAAACAGTGCAAATATAAACAGACTTTATTCAAATGTGAAACATGTTTTTTTTTTAAATAAAAAAGGACACAAAACACAAAAAGGTGGACACTATTTAAAACTATAAATGTAAAAGTAAACACATTTATTCAAATAAAATCAACAGACTGGGCCTGTGCAAGAGGTAACAGCTACGCCCAGAGAGCCGCAGAGTCCAGGGGGTGGTAACAGTGTTATGGCTACAGATGTTATGTAACATCATAATGAACATAAAAAAATAAACTCAACATTAGCCATGACGGTCAGAGTGTTTAGGTGTAACAAAATGGGTCCTAAAGGCCAAATTCAAAAGCAGTGACACTGCCAGCTGTAAGCAGTTCACTGCGTTTGAAGGTGGTCGTTAAGGTAAATTAGTTACTGTACTAAAAAAACGTAAGATTTCCTCTAGGTGTGAAATGAACAATAGCCCAGGACTGTCCTATCTAATGTGAGGGTGATCAATCATAACACCATTTAAGCTATGAACAAATGTAGCTATAACACTGTTGACAGATTTCCTGGCCTTGTCGAGCTTCCTGGGATTGGCACCGACCTTCCACTGGCACCTATTGGGTCACCAGTGTTTGCCCGAGTTACCTGAATGAACTGTATTTCGTTGAGTGTTTATTTTCACCGTCTGTACATCTTTTGAGCGTAAAACGTTAACAAATTACTCTTATTAACTTTGACGACGTCTGCACTCGTTGCGTTGCTGTGCATGAAAGCTTTGCGAGTAAAAACAACAATAAACAAAAGATCGGATCGGGCTCAATAGAGCTAAATATAACCGATACCGAAAAAAATACCTTGACTGGCCCGGATACCGATCTTTGAGATCTGGATCTCCAGAAATCCGCTCTGACACCGGCATGGACAAGTGGAGAGAGAACAGGTGGAGAGGTATTTGGGGAAAAACCTCACGTTTCTTAATAAACTTAAACTTAACTGCTATTAACATGTAATCTATCATTTTTAACGATGTTCAAATGTATGCATAATCTGCGTAGTGGAAGATAAAGAGGCCTGTTGATGGGCTGAAAAGAACTGGATGGTAAAACTCAAGATTTACCTGGCGACCAGCCCCATGACAGTAACTTTTTAGCTTTTAAACAGCACCGGGACGAGAATACGCGCACTCGAAAGCCGACTGGCGTAACTGAACGCCTGCCTATAGCATCCAGGCGACATTATCTGCGACAGTAGCCGCGTGGCGTGCATGTTTACAGGCAGGCGGACTGCATGCACAGCGATCAGTCCGCTCTCTGCTCTGGTGAAGGGGTGCACCTGATCAGTTTATCAAACAACCGAAAACAGGCAGCACTCGTTTCAGGTTGTAGTAGGCGACTAGCAGTAGCCTGCTTTGGTTGTCTGATCAACTGATGAAGTGCACCCCTTCACCAGGGCACATGGGAACTGAGTAGTGCTATCGAAATTGAATAATTTGAAATATGTATAAACACGTAAAAAAAAAAAAAGACCTGCGATTAACGTATTACTGTCTTTCAGACGCTGTAGCGGGCTCAGCTTTAGAGAGTAAAGATACCGTATATATATCACGGCATGTGAAACTAGACGACCTAAGGCATCAGTTGGCAAGAGAAACTGGGTCGCTGGTTAGTCTGCATGACCCTAAGTCACTAAACTGGACATTGATCATTACATCTCTGCAATACTTGATAAAATTGTGCAATATCCTGTGTTAATACTCCTGGGCAATATACTTAAATTCCCTATTTATTGATATTGATATTTATTCATACCTCTGTTACTGCTGTGCAATATCCTCCGTCTCATTATAAATAAGCTGCACTTAACTCGACAGCACATGCACTATTACTTTATACCGTATTATTATCATCAACCAGTAAACCCACTTGGTACTTAATTTATTTTCTGACCTGTATTATAGTGTATTATATTTTTTTGCCTAGTGCTTCTCTTCCTGACAGCGAGCTGCTGTTTCCCCTCGGGGATCAATAAAGTATTTCTGATTCTGATTGAACTCTCTCTCTCTGTGTGTCTTCCAAGTGTCTTTGTTCTTTTCTCATATCTGCATGGACTATTGCGGGCCTTGTTCAAATTCAACTGGCACACTTATAAGAACGTATTGCTTTCTAAGCTGATGTCTAATTAAAATGGCACTTTAACATATAGGCCTGGGTTTTGTTATTAGTTCTGTTAGTGCACATAAGAAATATGCCTTTCAAGCTGACAGTCAATGACGGTTTTATTGAAAATTTACTATAAATACACTTCTGCGGTTCATATATTGGATTTGTTTACCTATTCATGGTTGTTCTCTCTCTCCCAGGGCCCGGCCTGCTGTCCTTTCACTACATTTACCCCGTTGAAATGTACGAAATTGCAGCGCTTGACTTATCACCTGTGAAACATCGCTAAATCGATACTGAATCACATCGAATCAAAGTCAGAATCGAATAGATTCAGGAAATCAGTGTCGAAACCCATCTCTAAGTAGTCTGCGTTGATACATGATGTCACTTTACCTTTATACTAACTTTCACTCACTGTTTACTACCTGCTTCACTGTAACTGTTTTGCAATATGACAATAAAGAACTTGAGGTCTTTTAGTGGCAGCTGGTTTTTCCAGCAGTTTAAAGTGAGAAGAAACTGTACAAACCTGCTCTGTGTAACCGGACTTCAGGGTTGAAAGACATTTTGACAAAATCACAGCAACTTTTCCTCCAGACTCACTCAGGTCGGTCCCTCTGACGCGCGCTGCGTTGCTAGGTTACGTTCGCGTCCGTCTATTTCCAGCTAGCAAGCTAGGCTAACTTCATTAGCTCCTTAGGACTCCAGGAGATAATTCAGACGTAAAACATTTTAAAATAAAGGGGACAGCGCAAAGTCTATTCGGGCGGGTTCATTTGGACATTTTGGGTCCATGAAAAATACAGTTTGGACTCTATCGAATTTCCGTCTCCGTCTATTTCCAGCTAGCAAGCTACGCTAACTACCTTTAGCATTCTTGGCTAACAGGAGACGAGTCTGAGGGGAAACATCCCGAAAGTTCAACACGTTTATCCACACATACAGGCTCTCGTTGTTCACTCCGGTTGCATCTTGAGATAAAATACGTGGTACGTAACGGAACAAGATAGCCACGGTAAGGTTGCTGTTGCTACCGCTACTGTTGCTTCTTCTTCTTCTTTTTCTTTTTTTGTTGCTTCTTCTTCTTCTTGCGTTTTAACGGCGGTTGGCAAACCAGCGCATTAGGAGCATTACCGCCACCTTCTGCTTCGGAGTGTGGACCAGAGATTAAATCCTCCCCATTATTCCTGTTTGTTTGATGAAAGTTTTACAAGCTGCTCCTCTTGACAGGTTCATTAATGTTTTCATATTGAAATTGTGAATTCCAGCCCTCCTGAGATCTTCATGAATACGTTGCCTTTCTTGCTGATAATTATTACATGATTACATGTACAACAGACTTCTCAACCTGACGCTGTTCACATAAACCAGTTGGATGCTTTCCTATTACCTTAAGTGTTTCTATTGAGATCTAAATGACCAAGTCTATTGAAAGTGACCTCTTCTTTTCTTGACCTGCTTCTAAATGACGAATTAGGGGAGGGCAATAAGGCCCTAAGATAATATCATGATATTTCAGGGTATTTCTACTATAATGATATTCTTCACTATATATATATATATATATATATATATATATATATATATATATATATATATATATATATACATATATATATATAAGTTTGAAAGAACACATTAATACATGACCCTATTTCTAGTAGGTTACTTCTTATTTCACCATTTTAATTCTACTTCATCCTCCACCTGACTGTCGTGTTTACTCCCAAACGACTTTAATCTGCTCGCCTTCTCTGTTCCCCACACGAGCACTCTCACACCTACACCTCTGTCTCTTCCTGTTTCTCTCTCCCTGTGTGTGTCAGCTTTTACTAAACAACGGCGTAACAGGAGACGGTCTCTCTGTGTGTTTCTCTGCAGAGCATGTGCGATTGTCAGTAGACCGCACAGGAGGGGTAAAAGCGAGGGGAGATTGTCCGCCAGTTAATCCATCGCGGATTGCATCGTTCTCTTGGACGGATAAAAAAAATAAAGAAAGCCTCCTTTTATTTCAGTGGTCCGCCACTCTTCTGCTGCTTTACTCCAAGCGATTCCCTTGACCTCTGCTTTGCTTAATGGCACCCGTACATCTAGTGCATCTTTCTGTAGTGCTTGTTTTGCTAACCTGCCCGCTTGCTCATTTCCCTTCAGACCTACATGTGCAGGAACCCACATAAACTGGATTGAAATACCTTGTTGAAGGAGTCTGGAATGTACCTGTGACACTGATCTCCTGACCTCTTGAGGACTGAGACAGAATCTGAGCAGATTAAACCATTTCCTGATTTATTTCCCTCTACCCAGTGCAGAGCCAAGAGTACTGCCAGCATCTCCTCTGAGGACACTCCCAGATAGTTTGATGTGCCCTTCACTATGGTAACTTTCTTTTCTGGAACTGAAAAAGCAGCTCCAGTCATCTGATATTCTGGTTGCTAGCCCAGGAGCTTTGGACCACCAGGAGGGGGTTTTCAGGCCCGGGGCGGAGGGTTTCATGTAGGAACTATATTTTTTTATACTGATAGATCCTGCTCACAACAAATCTGTGAATTATCTTGAGTAACCGGGTCATCAAATGTATTTTTTTGGCGCTCTGAGCATCACAAGACGAGTGCCATATAGTCCCATTATATTAAAAAAAATGCAGACATCTCTACGGCCGATATCTCCAAAACTCGGCAACTCACACCGAAACCATCTAGATGGATAAAAAGCGCTACAGGTAAGAGGAAAGATATGTATTTTTGATTTTGGGGTGAACTGTCCCTTTAAAATAAAAAAACCCTAGAAGTTTATAGATGGAATCTCACCTCAGTGATAAAACCCACGCAGGGTTGCAGCGGTACACCGGTTTCAAGGTATACCGAAAATTGACAGTTATCATTTGCTTATCTACGGTATTAAATTCTACCACATTAGTGTTATTAAAAAAAAAATATATATATATATATTTCAAGTTTATATCAGTTTCATGTCTATCAGGACATAATATTTTGTGAAATTATAATAAAGTATTTATTCAACCAAAGGAAAATAAAGCTTCTGTTTTTATTCCTTTAAGGGTCATTGTAACTGATAATAATAACAATAATTATGTAATACGGCATAACGTGAAATTTTCTGAGACGATTATTGTACCGTAAAAATCTCATACCTTCAGAAACTCCATGGTTAGGTAGTAGGAAGTCACGTGACAACCCATTCGCCATTTCCATCATTATCATTATGCAGAATAGCTCTTTTCTATTCTGACTTGTATTACTCATATCGTATGCCTTCTCTGTATCAAAAAAGGCAGCCACTACACTTTAATGTTATTTTCTAAACATAAAGCTGGATCCATAGTATGTCTTCCTTTCTTAAAGCCACCGTGGTATTTGGATATACATCCCATATTTTAGTTCATCATTCATTTATGTTGTTACTTTTTTTATTTCATTCAGTCTTTCTCAAGAGGCATACAACATAATGTTACAGGACTGGTCCACAAAAGAAAAACATAAATGAGACACAGCACTTGCATAATAAGAGACACAATACTGCGAGGAGCCAGCTTCATCCTGTGTGCTGCTCTCTGCTCTGCGTGTAGCTCAGCCCCGCACTCAGTCAAACACCGCTGCATTGCAGTTATTGGCTGGAGGCTACACACCGCTGCACAAAGGTTTTCACCCAGAAAAATGCAGGCAGAGGGCAGCGTCTCTGCACACACAGACACACTTCTATTCCGTCTAGAGACAGCTTTAGTTAACTAGTGACTTTAAAAGTTAAGATTTTGCATACAAAACATATAAAGAGCTTCTGAAATATGGAACTGTTATAGATGAAACTACTTAACAGTATATAAAGTTAATCGATTAGTCGATCGACAGAAAATTCCCTCCTTATGTTTGCACAGACTGTTTCGCTGAGGAGGGATGCCCTGGTAGTCTCTTGGAGGTTTGTTGCAGCAACACGAGTCCCAGGACGAAGATACACATTTGTAGAATGATTACACGGCTTGTGGTGCTCAAAGCGCCAAAAAAAACAAACAAAAAAAACCCAACAGCGATGTCGGTTTCTTTGGAAAAAAATTGGCTCAACAAACAGCTTCATTTATATCTGCTGCTCTCACCAACACACTTGTGATTTTTGACACTATGGAGCCGAGTGAATCTTTTATCACATGCACTGCAACTGAATGGTTTCTCCCCTGTGTGGACAGTAAAGTGTTGTCTTAGATGATCCTTTCGTGCGAATCTTTTACCACAAACTGAACAACTAAATGGTTTCTCTCCACTATGGATTCTCATGTGTTTGACCAAACTGTCTCTGACACTGAAACTTACTTTACAAATTGAGCAGCTGAAAGGTGTTTTTCCCGAATGAACTCTTAAGTGTGAGGTCAAAGTTGAGCTGTGTGCGAATCTTTTACCACAAACTGAACAACTAAATGGTTTCTCCGTTGTGTGGATTTTCATGTGTGTGAACAAAGAGCTTCTGGCAGTGAAACTTGCTTTACAAATTGAGCAGCTGAAAGGTTTTTCTCCCGTATGAACTCTTAAGTGTGCGGTCAAAGTTGAGTTTCGTGCGAATCCTGTACCACAGACGGAGCAACTAAAGGGTTTCTCCCCTGTGTGGATTCTCATGTGCCTCACAACATCTCTTCTCCATTGAAAAGTTTTTTTACAAACGGAGCAGCTGAAACATTTATCTTCTGAATGAAGTCTCATATGAGTCGTTAAGGACTTCTTCCGGGGGTATTTCTTACCACAAACTGAGCA
Organism: Siniperca chuatsi; assembly: GCF_020085105.1. Lineage (NCBI taxonomy): Eukaryota > Metazoa > Chordata > Actinopteri > Centrarchiformes > Sinipercidae > Siniperca > Siniperca chuatsi. The sequence goes on from NC_058058.1 coordinate 1,840,819, forward strand.
GCTAAATGGTTTCACTGCTGTTTGGATTCCATTGTGTTTCTGCAGATGTTCCTTGAGGCCAAAGCTTGTAGCACATTCAGAGGAGCTAACTGATGTTTTTCCAGTATTACAGTCCTGATCACGCACAGGTTCTGGGTTTAAACCTGACTGAGGTTCCCCGGTCTCCTCCCAATCACAACTGTCGTCAGTCTCGGGTTCAGAGGAGTGTGAAGTCTTGTCACGAGGAGCTGGTTGTAAAGGATTATCTGGATTAAAGTTCCTGGCTGGTTCTGGTCCTCCACAGTCCTCTCCATCGGCTTCTGGTTTCAAAAGCTCTGCATCTCTGTTCTCTTCAGTTTGGCTTTGATGAAGCTGCGAGGACTGAGGTTTCTCTTCATCATCATCATCATCATCATCATCTTCTTCTTCTTCACTCTTCACAGGAGCGAATGTGAACTTGATGATATCGGCCTCCTCCAGCCCTCGAAGCTGCTCTCCCTCCTGACTGGTCCAGAGCTCCTCCTGCTCCTCTTTAATGTGTGGCGGCTCTGGGTCCTGGTCCAGACTGGGGCTCCACTCCTGAACCTCTTCTGAACTCACCGACAGCTGCTGGACGCCTGTGGAGAATAATGAAATACATACACGTTTTAGGAAACTGTCATTTCCCGTTGACACTTAAACCACTGACACCACTACTTTCTTAAACACGGGGAGAAATGTTTTATCAGAAATCAGAATCAGAAATATTTTATTGATCCCCGAGGGGAAACTCTTTAAGTCTATATTACTGCCACCTAACCATTCCCCCGAGAGCAAGTGCTGACGGGACGTCAACGAGGGCATGTTGAACGACTGATGAAACGCAGCCTCAGTAGCCCGCCCGCCGGCACTAACACCAAGGCGGCAGCAGAGCTGGTAGCCGAGGATGCTAACGCTATATTGGCATAAGTATTCCAGCGCTCCGGGTTTTATCTTGGGGGATAAAACAGTTGCAGTTCTGCCATCATTGCAACAGTATGTACCAGAAGGAAAAGCATCTCGGATTTGTGCTGCGGTAACGTTACCGACGCATTTCGTGCCTGTTCATAACCACAGGCCCTTTGGTGCATGTCACACCCCCCACCTACATTTCCTGCCTCTCTTCAGCTATTCCTATCAAAAAACGCTTTTCCATTCAGTTTTGTTTCAGCTTGCCCCGCCCCACCTCTTTCTGTTTCTCCCTGTATGTGTTGACTTTCTTCGTCAGCAGTATGTTTTGCGAAGTCGCACCAAAAAACTTGCAATTTGGACTCTTTCACCCGCGAGTCCGTTTCCACAGCAGCAGGTGAGCCGCGTGTGGAGGAGGCTTGTTGTTAATGACGTCGCCTATCGCAACGATCGAAACCAACGTGGCAGACCGCACGGGAGGGGTAAAATCGAGGGGAGATTGTGGACGAGGTGTTTCAGCTGCAGCTTGTTCTCTGGGGGAAACCACGCTTTGACCGGGTGCAGCCACGCTTCATTGCAACGTGTCGACGCACGATATGCAACCGGTATCGCCGCAGCCTGCACCGGTATCGGAAATCGTGAAAGTGAAAGAAAGTAGATCCGTGCATCCCTACTTCAAATTGCTTGTTTTGTCCAGTCAATGGTCCTAAACCCAAAGATATTCTGTTTACGATGATATACAGTATCACTGCAGCTGCTACAATGCAAAAGCTAAATATTTTGATATAAATAAAATCACCCTGGCACTTTGAAAACCGGATCTACATAATCCATCTGCATCGCTGATCACTTGAAGTTTCACTACTATGAAAGACTAAAAGCCATATTTGTCAGCAATTACTGGCAACAGATGGTACACCTGTTTGTTTAAAGTGAGAAATAATGTCATACTCGAACAGCTTCAGTGTCTTTTAGTGGCAGCTGGTTTCCCAGCAGTTTAAAGTGAGAAGAGCAATGACAGTGTGCAGACCTGCTCTGTGTAACCGGACTTCAGGCTGGAAAACAGCGTCCAGCAGTTTCCGCTGTCGCTCGTTCTCCTCTTTTGAACGACAAAGCTCCTCCTCGTGCTCTGCTATCGTCCTTTCAAACAGCCCAAATATCTCCTCAGCAGCCGCACTTAGTCGCTGGTTGACAAAAGCTCTCAGCATTTGGACTTTAGACATTTTTTTTTTACAGCAACTTTTCCTCCAGACTCACTCCGCAGTCAACGAGCCAGACTAGTTCCTTCCCCGTCAGTCAAGCTAACAAGCTAACTTCATTAGCTTTGTAGGCTAACTAACCGGAAGGTAAAACATTTAGGAAAAACGGGTGAACCTCTTAAAGTCCATTAATTCACGTTTATCCAGACACACAGGGGGTTAAACGCCTCCCTCGTGTTGTTTGTCAGATACTAAACGGCAGAAAGCCTCTTCCTACGGGCCATAGCGCCCTGTGCCGTTAACCAATCACAGCGAGGCAAATCGTTTCCGGTACAACCTCAGTGGTGGCCTTCAAAGTAAAAGGTTCGACTTTCGGCTTGATTGCCGGCTTGGGCGGAAATGAAGTCAGAGGAGGAATCAGAGATGTTGTATACCTCTTGAGAAATAAAAAGAAAAGGAAGAGCAGTTCAAGTGAATCCAGTCAGGAAATGAAGGAAGAAAGAAAGTATCTTGTTGGGATGGTAGCTGTGACACAAACAGACGGCATTTTCAAGGATCCACATGAGGTCGGGAAGTTTGTAGGAGGAAAGCTCGGAGATGTAAGATCGGTCGGGATAACAAGAAGTGGGATGGTTATCACTGACTGTGTATCAAAGTGTCAGAGAGATAAAACCCTGAAGATTCATGCATTCAGAGATCACAGCAGTGTGAACTGCTTTCCACTTGGAGCAGAAATAATGAAGAAGGGGGTAGTAAGCGGCGTGCCTCTGACAGTAGAGGCCGACTCATGTCGGGAGGTTGAAGATGTGTGTGAGGCAAGAAGGCTGACAAGATTCAGAAAAGGGGAGGAGGAGGACAGTAATTCAGTGTGTTTGACGTTTGAGGGGGAGTTGCCGGAAAGAGTGGATCTAGATTATGTGTGTTACAGGGTGAGAGAGCTCCTCTGAGGTGTTTCTGCTGTCAGGAATATGGACATGTTGCTGCAGTATGAAGAGGAGGCAGGAGATGTGGGAAGGAAAACTGTAACGTGGAGAAGTGTAAAGTGGAGAAAGAGCAAGCAAAGTGCCTGCACTGCGAGGGAAACCACCATACGGGATCAGCACAGTGTCCAAAAAGAATTAAAAGTAAAAATGAATAAGATCAGAGCGGAAAAGGGATCGTCATACGCTGAAGCTGCTAAGAGTAAAATGGTGGTAGTACAGAAGGGAAAGGAGCAGAAAGGAAATGGAGATGATCAGAGCATCAGCATGGACAAGAAACGATTTCTGGCATTTATTGCCACGGTTATAAACTGTGCGGCTGAAATAAAGAGGAAGTCGGAAAGGATTAATATGGTTCTGGACGCTGCAAGAAGATTCTTGAATGTTGTGGACACATCTGGAGAGGATCTGGATGTTACACTGAGGGAAGGAGTTGCACCAACTCAGACAACTGGGTCTGGGTTAGAGACTGGACTATGGCATGGGAGCACTTTGGGTGGACACTGTAAATAGATTAAACTGTGAAGCTGTTACAATCCAGCAGGTGGCGGTAATGCACAATTATGGATGCCAACCGCCATAAAACTCAACAGAATAAGAAGAAGAAGAAGAAGAAGCAGAAAGAAGAAAGAAGATTGCCGGCTTACGCGCCTCCATAGACTGTGTGGTTTGAACTTTTCGCCCTGTGGTCCCCACAGCCGCAGCCCAAACACACTACCCACATTCAAATGAATGGGAGGGCTGGCGTGTTCGCTGCCTGATTTGGTGTGAATTCAGCCTAAGTAGGGTGGAGTAATACAAACAAACCAAGAGGAGTAGAAATGAAGTCATATGGACTGATAGGTAAATTATTCATTGGACAGTTTTGATGACTTCACACTTTATGAGTGCTACGTGTGCCCGACGTGGATATGTTAGTTCATGTTCTCTGGTGTCTTCAAGAGCTCACGAATAGATAAATTAATATTCATCTATTAACCTTCACAGAAATCGTATCAGTCGGAGGAGGTAAGTGACTCTGGGGCTGAGGTCCCTTGGTCTTTGTCTGTTTTCAAAATATTCTTCATCAGATTTTATTGGTGGTTGGCAAACCAGCTTCTATGTCAATTACCGCCACTGAGTGGACTGGAGTGTGCAGAAGTAGATAAGCAGAAACAATCAAATAAAAAAACGATGAATCAAATGTCCGGGACCGCATTTGGAGACTTGTGGACTAATCAGGTGAGTTCCCAAACTGAGGGCAAATCCACAATTCACAAGGAACCTCAAACAGATGTGCGGATTTGCAGAGAGTTCACATGGGATGCAGACTTAACAAGACGTTGCTCAGAAGTTTGTAGTTTATAGCAATTTTGTTGTGTGGCGATGTAAAAGAAATTTCCATGATAATATATTTTCGTAATTATACATTTTTAGACATACACATTTTATTTTGAAGGTTAGCAACGGTCGCCGGAAGCACTTCGCCAAGTTTTGCACAAGATGGCGTCTAGCTAAAGAAGCTTCGTTTCATGAGCGACGTTCCTCCTTAAAAAAAGTTTAACTGACCTACGTCGGGAGGAAATCACCAGCTTCACTGCGTGTCCCGTTTAAATTGAGTTTGTGCTGGTCAACCTTTTCTGAATGCGTTGCCTCCGAATCATCTCCCGATGTCCCACAGACCTATACTGTAGTTAGCTTAGCTTGCTAGCTTGAAATAAACGGGAGGTAACTTAGCAACACAACTAAACAGTTACTTGGCACGCTGACTGGTAAGAGCCCAAAGCGTGTTTTTAAACGGGGTTCGTCTGGAGAAAAAGTTGGTTTCATTGTGTGAAAATGTCTAAAGTCCAGATGCTGAGAGCGCTGGTGGAGCAGCGACTAACCGCGGCTGCCGAGGAGATATTTGGGCTGTTTGAAAGGACGATAGCCGAGTACGAGGAGGAGCTTTGTCGGCAGCGCACACTGCTGCAGGACGCTGCGAAGCCTGAGATCCAGAGAGACAAAGCAGGTGGGTCCAAGGTTTTATTAAAGTACGGCACCGTATTGCTGTCCCCATAGTAAAAAATGTTTTACTCAGTTTCTTGTTATAACGAGAAACATTACTCGTTTTTACAAGATCCTTTTCACCTTATAACAAGATATTTTTCGTGTTATTATGACATATTCTCATGGCATCGTTGCTAGATGTTAAATTATTCCGTTTTTACAATAAACGTTTCTTGTAATAACAACACATCACTTTACCTTGTTAGGCCTAAATCACAAAACGTTCTCGTTGTTTCACAAAATCAACAGATCTCATTAAAACAAACTTTTCTCCTTATAACGAGCTACGTTACTGTGTTGTTATAATAACAGACTCACACTGGTGTTATGAGGAGAAATGAGAAAAAGGCCCATCGCTGCCTAAAGAGACGCAGCAGCAGAGCGATCGTATAACCTGATGTATTTTGATATTATGCCTGCAGGTTGCTTTCGTTTTGTTTTGTGCTCCTGTGTGTAACCTCACTGTGTCTGGATTTGGGATCAGTCATCGTCACTGGCCGGGCTGCGACTGTGCTGACATGCCGGGACCGCAGATGTTCATGTATCTGACCCGAATGAACATCTGTGCTGCCGCCGCCACCGCCACGTCCTGACAGCGAGAGCCACATGCCCGAGGCCAGATACAGTAACTGACACTAGGGATGACAGCATGTTTAAATGTGCATTCGGTTCAGCTCGTAGAAAAGGTTTCAGTCGTAGTCATCTGGACGCTGTTTTCAGAATCAAGACGTTTCGGCTCCCATCCGGAAGTCATTCTCGATTGTGAAAATGGTCTGAGAACTCAGAAATTTAAGCTACTCTGTGTTGTTTAAGCCCCGCCCTCAGGGAGGAGTTCAGAACCAAGTTTTGGGGGCATCGCTATGTATAATATCCACAAAACGAGTATGTGGTACATTGACATAATGTGTTTGTGTTTTTTTAGTGTTTGCTGCAAATGTCAAGAAGTTTACGGTAATTAAAGAGGTTCCCCCTGAGCAGCAGGAGTGGAGCCCCAGTCTGGACCAGGACCCACCAGAGCTGCCACACATTAAAGAGGAGCAGGAGGAGCTCTGGACCAGTCAGGAGGGAGAGCAGCTCCGAGGGCTGGAGGAGGCCGATATCACCGAGTTCCCATTCGCTCCTGTGAAGAGTGAAGAAGAAGATGATGAAGAGAAACCTCAGTCCTCGCAGCTTCATCAAAGCCAAACTGAAGAGAACAGAGATGCAGAGCTTTTGAAAACAGAAGCCGATGGAGAGGACTGTGGAGGACCAGAACCAGCCAGGAACTTTAATCCAGATAATCCTTTACAACCAGCTAGTCGTAAGACTCCACACTCTTCTGGGACTGAAGACAGTGATGGTGGCTTGAAGCAGACCAGGGAACCTCAGTCAGGTTCAAATGCTCTGAAAAACAACGAAGTCCCTGTAAGTGATGTGGCCAAAAAATGTTTTAGCTGCTGTGAGTGTGGTAAAAGATTTGGCAGCAAGGAACATCTGCAGATCCACATGAAATGTCATACAGGAGAAAAAACATATACTTGCCCATTCTGTGGTAAAAAATTTACAAAGAGCTCAAATTTGACCACACACCTGAGAGTTCATACAGGAGAGAAACCGTTCACCTGCTCAGTTTGTAACACGAGTTTTAGTCTGCGTTGCACGTTGGTGAATCACATGAGAGTCCATACTGGGGAGAAACCATTTAGCTGCTCGGTTTGTAGTAAAAGATTTTCAAAAAAGGCAAATTTGACCACACACATGGCCCTCCACACTGAGGAGAAGCCATTTAAATGCAGTATTTGTGACAAAAGATTCACTTGGCATTCGCAGGTCAAAAACCATAAGTGTGTTGTTGAGAGCAGCAAGTGAAGGCGGAGAGCTGCTGACGAGCAGTAACTGAACAGAGAGTCGCGTCACAAAAGCATGTCGTTCAGGAGGAAACTCACCTGGAGCTGTTTCTCCACCACAGGATCTTTTTCAGGAACCTTTTGTAGGAGTTCAGGAAGTTCACCTGCGTTTGGACTTTAGGAGCCAGATGTTCGGGAGTGAGTTTGCAGAGCTGAATGTTGCTGCAAGACCCGGTCGCCGGGGCGGGGAAGGTCTTCCAATGTTTACTGATATTTGTAGTAGACTTTTTAACTTCTATAAAAGAGTGAGATAAAGAGGGAGAGCGGGCGACCAGCGATGGAGACAGAGAAACTAAACCTAACTTTATTTTTTAATAGTTTAATATGGCCATCGTCTAAAGCGGGGAAATAACCAGAGCACACGCAGCAGTTCGGCGTTACTTTCCAGACGTGTCCTCTACTTTCCAACATCCAGTCAAACGTCACAGTCAGGCAGCAGTAAAATCTCAGAACAACGCAATGACTCTATAAAGTGAGGACACGACTTGAAGCAAAAAGTCGGCTCATAAAAAGCCGTCGTTTTCCGTTGTCGATCTGATGAACCTGGTTTTCACAGTTCCACAGATGCGGTGGAAAGTGTAGCTCCTAGGACTGCTCGGTGAAGAAGGGCCGTGAAGTCTGTGTTGAGGTCAGGGACTCAGCAACGTGATTGCTGCTCATACAGGAGACTTGAGGGACAATGCCGACGTGCAAGGTGAGGGTCATGTGAGCTGGGCTACGTTGTGCTCAGTGACGGCCGTCGTTTAAGATCATCTGTCATTATCAGTTGTAAAAGGGATATTTCAACATACAGTTTGTGCCGTTTTTTGTGTCAAATGTGGGTGTTTTAGTCATTTGTGGAGATGAATCAGAATCAGAAATCCTTTATTGATCCCCGAAGGGAAACTCTTTGTTACAGCAGCTCGCCTTTACGTCAGTGCACACAGGAGAAAGTACTAGCAAAAAAAATAATACACTATAAAAACTTTAAAAACAGGTCAGAAAATAAATGAAGTACCAGGTGGGTATAAGTATAAGATAAAATAAGTGTGAAGTACCAAGTGGGTTTACCGGCAGATGATGCTTTGACTCAGAAGTTTTATTGTTGCTTCTGCTGGCAGGACACACGCACAAAGACTTCTGGTCGTATTTTAACGCAGTCAGCCATCAAAGTCACGAACGAGTTTATTTTGGCTGTCCGTGCTTCGTTTGTTTCCGTTATGCAGCCTAATCAAACTTTTTTGAACATTCAGTGCCAACGTATTTTGAATTGATCGTATTTCTATAGAATGGTTTAGGTTAGGGAAAACTCTTAGTTATGGTTAAAAAAAACTGTGAATGGACTTTACACACATCCGTCACACATGGAGGGGGTGACCTGGTACGTGGACTGATCTTAAAAAAAAAACAAACCCAACCCTGGTCCAGGTTTTACTCAGCAAAGGTATCTGGGTATTTTAGTCACAGTAAACTTGCTGTTTCGAACAGGCCGCGGTTATTCAGAGGAGCCTGTCTGTTTCTGATCCGCTCTGTTTTTGTTGAAGAGTGCGCGCTCAGTACTTCCTGTAGCTGCGGCTTCTCCATCAGCTGCTTCAGACTTGACTTTTACTTTGACACCGCTGCAGGAAGTGTACCGTTTCTGCCACCAAGAGCTGCGCAGGTTGTAAAGGACTTACTGTTGGTTTAATTCACTGTATTCACGTCCATTTGATTGTAAGTTATTGGATTTATACTTGCTGTGTTTTTAGAGTTGTTTTGACCACTGCTTTTACTTGTAACTGTTGTGTGAAGTGCTGTATAAATCAAATGTACTATTATAATCTGTCTCTCCATGCTTTCAGAAAACTATCTGCCACTTGAAGAGCTAAACAGCTGGTTTAAGACAAATTTGACCTGGAATGTAAACACACAGCAGGCTTTTGTTAGAATTGACTGTATTCACCTGACGTAAGGTTCTTTTATAAATAATATGTCTTGATCATTATGACAACACTTATTCCTCTGCTGCCTGGCAGGTGGTGCCACAGTGTGAAGCGTAGAGCCACCGGGCCCCATATCTTCCTACACACTTATCCCAAAGAGTAAAGCCCACCTCACCTTACTGTTACACGTCTGAACGTACAAATTCATACTACTGTTGCCCGCCGGAGTTACGCTACATTTTTACTGTAACATAAAGATTGTTACAGATTAAACTATCCAACAGTATATAAAGTAGTTCAGTTTAGTTCCACCTCGACCAAACTACAACATCTATATGCTGCTTACATGTTAAGGTATCAGTAATAATACTCCAATAATATAATAGATTGTATGAAATTGCATTCGCAGGGGCCATTCTGCTGCACAACAAGATGCTTTTGTACTGTTGACTTTGTGGTATTTCTACATTTACTTAAGTAAAGCATCCGGGTATTTTTTACCATTGTTAATTCTTGGCCTGTAAATAAAAGTTTGGTCACTTTTATTTTGAAGATCTCGGAAGACGTGATACCGGAAGCAATGTTTACTTACCGTGGCTAACATGCTAACTTTTTGTCCCGTTAACGTACAGCGTGCGTTACCATAAGATGCAACCGGAGTGAACCACCACCACCACCGTGTTTAAGTGGACGTTGTGCAAACTTTCTGATGTTTCCCCTCAGACTCGTCTCCTGTTAGCCAGAAATGCTAAATGCAGTTAGCGTAGCTTGCTAGCTGGAAATAGACGGGACTCGGACACACAGCGCTACTCAGAGGAACTTCGATAGAGTCCAAACTGTATTTTTCATGGACCCAAAATGTCCAAATGAACCCGCCTGAATAGACTCTGTGCTGTCCCCTTTATTTTAAAATGTTTTACGTCTGAATTATGTCCTGGAGTCCTAAGAAGCTAATGAAGTTAGCCTAGCTTGCTAGCTGGAAATAGACGGACGCGAACGTAACCTAGCAACACAGCGCGCGTCAGAGGGACCAAACTGTTTCTAACGGAGTGAGTCTGGAGGAAAAGTTGCTGTGATGTTGTCAAAATGTCTTTCAACCCTGAAGTCCGGTTACACAGAGCAGGTTTGTACAGTTTCATTGCTCTTCTCACTTTAAGTAGTGGTGTCAGTGGTTTAAGTGTCAACAGGAAATGACAGTTTCCTAAAACGTGTATGTATTTCATTATTCTCCACAGGCGTCCAGCGGCTGTCGGTGAGTACAGAAGAGGTTCAGGAGTGGAGCCCCAGTCTGGACCAGGACCCAGAGCTGCCCCACATTAAAGAGGAGCAGGAGGAGCTCTGGACCAGTCAGGAGGGAGAGCAGCTTCGAGGGCTGGAGGAGGCCGATATCACCGAGTTCCCATTCGCTCCTGTGAAGAGTGAAGAAGATGATGATGAAGAGAAACCTCAGTCCTCGCAGCTTCATCAAAGCCAAACCGAAGAGAACAGAGATGCAGAGCATTTGAAACCAGAAGCTGATGGAGAGGACTGTGGAGGACCAGAACCAGCCAGGAACTTTAATCCAGATAATCATTTACAACCAGCTCCTCGTGACAAGACTTCACACTCCTCTGAACCCGAGACTGACGACAGTTGTGATTGGGAAGAGACCAGGGAACCTCAGTCAGGTTTAAACCCAGTACCTGTGCGTGATCAGGACTGTAATACTGGAAAAACATCAGTTAGCTCCTCTGAATGTGCTACAAGCTTTGACCTCAAGGAACATCTGCAGAAACACAATGGAATCCAAACAGCAGTGAAACCATTTAGCTGCTCAGTTTGTGGTAAACGATACCTTCATAAGATCTCTTTAATGACTCATATGAGGCTTCATTCAGAAAGCGAACGTTTCAGCTGCTCAGTTTGTAAAACGTGTTTCGATTACAGAAGCAATTTGTTCAAACACATGAGAATCCACACGGGGGAGAAACCCTTCAGTTGTTCGGTGTGCGCTAAAAGATTCGCGCAAAAGGGACATCTGAGTCGACACTTGAATTTCCACACCGGGGAGAAACCCTTCAGTTGTTCAGTTTGTGGTAAAGGATTCGCACGAAAGGATCATCTGACACAACACTCGACTGTCCACACAGGGGAGAAACCGTTCAGTTGCAGCGTTTGTGATAAAAGATTCACTCAACTCCACAATGTCAAAACACACAAGTGTGCTGGTGAGAGCAGCAGAAATAAATGAAGCTGCATGTGGAGCAACGCTGATCAGCTAAAAACTGTGATACAGACTCCAAAATAAGTCCTGCTTTATCTTCTCTTTTCAGCGGAGATGAAGCTACGTGATCATTTAAATTCAGTTTTTTCGTCGTTTTCCGGAGACTGTACTTTTAAGTACGATATGTATTCATTGATTTAAAATGTATTTAAATTGTCTACAAGTATTTGATGTCGCCTGTACAGCAACTACGGTCAACAATTCGATATCAGGAATAATACTTTGAGCCTGTTTGTGCTTGATACTATCAGTAGTGAAGCTTTCTTTATTTAATTGAAAGCAAAATCTGTGTCCAAACATGTCTGAAGACGGAAGACGTGATACCGGAAGCAATGTTACTTACCGTGGCTAACATGCTAACTTTTTGTCCCGTTAACGTACAGCGTGCGTTACCATAAGATGCAACCGGAGTGAACCACCAGAGCCTGCATGTGCGGATAAACGTGTTTAAGTGGACGTTGTGCAAACTTTCTGATGTTTCCCCTCAGACTCGTCTCCTGTTAGCCAGAAATGCTAAATGCAGTTAGCGTAGCTTGCTAGCTGGAAATAGACGGGACTCGGAAACACAGCGCTACTCAGAGGAACTTCGATAGAGTCCAAACTGTATTTTTCATGGACCCAAAATGTCCAAATGAACCCGCCTGAATAGACTCTGTGCTGTCCCCTTTATTTTAAAATGTTTTACGTCTGAATTATCTCCTGGAGTCCTAAGAAGCTAATGAAGTTAGCCTAGCTTGCTGGCTGGAAAGCAACTATTAGTTATGTAGAGATCATGCTTCTCATACCAGGTTTAAAATGGGTTTAAATGCAGCAAAATCTGTGTCCAAACATGTCTGTCTTTTATTTTTATTTTTTGTTACTGTCAGCAGATCCTACGTGCAGACCCAAACCTGCAACGTGTTAGTCTCTCAGTACTGTCTCACTTCCTGTCTGCGGCTCTCGGCTCCGAGCCCCACTGGTTCCTGCTGAAGAAGTGAATGTTTAAAAAGACCTCACAGATATATAGTTTCCTCAGTAATTTCCTCAAACAGCTGCTCGCTGTAGTTTTTAGATTAGATTCAACTTTATTGATTATTAAGTGCAAGGCAACGAAATGCATTTTATCAGACTAACAGGAGGAAACGGTGCGTCTGTTGGGGACTATTTTCAGCGGCGGATGAATCCACATGTGGTGCTGTAGTGAGTGTTTGGGGCAGCAGGACGGTGTGTGTGGGGCTGAGCCAGAATAAACTACAGTGTGTGTGTGTTCATGGTGATGAAGGAACATGTCTATACTTTAACATGTATTTGTTCACTACAGTGCGGGTATGATGACGCTGAGCATGATTCATGCTGATTTTTGTGTCATTTCTTATTAAATTGAGATTGGTAGTTCAATCGAAATGCAGAAAAGTGTATAATTTAGGACTATAATGTTGTTAAAGGATTTATTCACAGCCTGATTCGTGGAATAGTTATTAAATACTTTCTTGACGTCTTTTTCTGCATGTTTTATGGGTTGTTGGGCTGTTAATGTGGAAAGATTACTTATTGAACTTTCGGGGACGGTCGCCTTCAAGTCGCTTCTGTTTCCGCTCTCTTTTATCTGTAAGAAGAAATGCTGAGTCGTGTATTTGCAGATTGACCTGGGACTTTATCTTTCATCCATTTCTATTCTTTGTTTCTGGTAATTGTGGTCCTGTGTCTGTGTTGCCTTGGTGTAGCCTGTTTGAATTCATGCTAACATAATGTAACACTTTGCATGGAGCAGAACAGCAAGAAACGTTTACTATCCTTTATTTAGACATTATAGTTTATTATTCATATACGTTATTTCTTTCATCATGTGGTGTGACAATGGTGAATGTACTAACCCTACCATGTATTGGACCGTGTCCTCGGTGCAATACATAGCTGGAGCTGGAAAGAGGCGATAATTATTCCAATAAGGAAACCTAAAAAAAAGATGAAACTACAGACCAGTTGCCTTGACATCACACGTCTGTAAATGAAGGGAAAGTGTGATGAATGAGACGTTAATGTCTTCTTCTTTTCCTTTCGGCTGTTCCCTTTCAGGGGTCGCCACAGCGAATCACGTGCCTCCATCTAACCCTGTCCTCTGCGTCCTCTTCACTCGCACCCATTAACTTCCTGTCCTCTCTCACTACATCCATAATCCTCCTCTTTGGTCTTCCTCTAGACCTCCTGCCTGGCAGCTCCAGCCTCAGCATCCTTCTACCAATATATTCACAGTCTCTCCTCTGAACACGTCCGAACCACCTCGATCTGGCCTCTCTGACTTTATCTCCGAAACATCTAACATGAGCTGTCCCTCTGATGTCCTCGTTCCTGATCCTGTCCGTCCTCGTCCCTCCCAAAGAGAACCTCAGCATCTTAAGCTCTGCTGCCTCCAGCTCTGCCTCTTGTCTTTCCTTCAGCGCCGCTGTCTCTAAGCTGTACAGCATCGCTGGTCTCACCGCCGTCTCCAACACCTTTCCTTTCATTCTTGCTGAGACTCTTTTATCACACACACACCTGACACTTTTCTCCACCCGCTCCAACCTGCTCGCACTCGCCTCTTCACCTCTTCTCCACAGTCTCCATCGCTCTGAACCGTTGACCCTAAGTTCTTAAAGTCCTGCACCGTCTTCACCTCTGCTCCCTGTGACCTCACCGTCCCACCTGGGTCCCTCTCACTGACGCACCTGTATTCTGCGAATGAGACGTTAATGTACCACCTGGAAAAGGGTGGCTACGTATCAAGGCGGATTCAGGAAAGGAAGGAGCACTGAGGATCCAGTGTTGCATAGAAGGTGAAATAAGGGAAGCTCAAGTAAATAAAGAGACAGCGGTTGCAGTGTTTTGTATGTTGAGAAAGCCTTTGACGTGTTACGGAAAGACGGACTTCTCATTTAATTACACATAATGGGAAGCGGAGGGTTATGAACTTTCTAGATGGAAGAGCTATTCAGGTGAAGATAAGCTCAGTTATCAAGCCAATATGTTGCAGAAAACAACGCCTCGTCATTATGATAAATGATATATTTGTAAATATTCCAATGGATATGGGGAGTGTTTGCAGATGTAGTTAAATACATATCTAATAATATGCTCTCTCCAAAATGAAAACTCTCAACTCTCTCTTAAGTTATTTCCATAGTTTCAAACTACGTTCCCCTGGTTTCTTTCGTGTGAAGAAGAGCTTTTGTTTTTTAACTTGATAAAATCCATCTTGCATTTTCTTGACTAAGTGTTCAACATCTCTCCCTCTTTCCCACAAAGCCCCGTCATCTGCAAACACTCCCCATATCCATTGGAATATTTACATATATATCATTTACCATAATGGAAAATAAAGTAGGACTTACTACGCTCCCTGAGGCGTCCCGTTAAGGCCTTTAAGCTTAAATCGAGCTTCGCTTACTTCCTCTTTCAGCTGCGTCCTGCGGTCTTTATCAGCAGATGGATTTTGCTCGGTTGTCATGGAGATAACTTCGTTGTCATCGTGTGATTTAAATATAGATATGAATATTTGGTCACGTGATGACCGTGATCTCCTCAACTGACCAGAAGATGCAGCTGAAAGCCCTTGAAAAAGCTTGTAAGTGGACTTTGAGTAAAGATTTTTTTTTGTCAAATGTCTTGATACTTTTAAAGTAATATGTAAGTGAATGTTTGTTACATTCCACTGTTGCGTCTCTACTTCATATAATTATAGTAAGTAATAATTAATTGATTTGTTTGTGTTTAATGACTAGTGTATTTATTATTACATTGGGTTCAGCAAAAGCAATGTTGCCATTTGACTGGATGGAACCATTAAACCTATTTTCATAGTTGACGAAATGTAATAAAAGATAGTTTTGAGACCTCTGCGCTGCATTAACATGGCCGGTGTGGAGAAATGTTTGTTATAGTATTGCCCTTTTGCATTTCCACAATGTGGCCGACTTTCGCTGAACGCACTCTGCAGCGTTTGCTGCAACGCACAGAAGATTCAGCAGATGCCAAGACTCTGGCTGCGTTGATGGATTGAAGGAAGAACGATGACGACCTGCGCGCGCTCTGCAAAACGAGCTGAAAGGACATGAGGTCCCGCTCACCAACACCGTCAGCAGGTGGAGGAGCAGCAGCAGGAGGAGCAGCAGCAGCAGGTGGAGGAGCAGGAGAAGCAGGTGGAGCAGCAGCAGGAGGAGGAGCAGCAGCACGAGGAGGAGCAGCAGCACGAGGAGGAGCAGCAGCAGCAGCAGCAGGAGGAGCAGCAGCAGCAGGTGGAGGAGCAGGAGAAGCAGGTGGAGCAGCAGCAGGAGGAGGAGCAGCAGCACGAGGAGGAGCAGCAGCAGCAGCAGCACGAGGAGCAGCAGCAGCACGAGGAGGAGCAGCAGCAGCAGCAGCAGGAGGAGCAGTAGCAGCAGGAGGAGCAGCAGCAGCAGGAGGAGCAGGAGAGGGAGCAGGAGAAGCAGCAGCAGGTGGAGTAGCAGCAGCAGCAGCAGCAGCAGGAGTAGCAGCAGCAGCAGCAGAGCAGCAGCAGCAGGCGGAGCAGCAGCAGCAGCAGCAGGAGCAGCAGCAGCAGCAGGAGCAGCAGCAGCAGGAGGAGCAGCAGCAGCAGCAGCAGCAGGAGGAGCAGCAGCAGCAGGCGGAGCAGCAGCAGCAGCACCAAATACACAGAATAATAATAACAGGAATGACAAAATCCATTAATATGAACTTTCAAGTTGCACAACATAAAACAAAATGCCCTGCAGACTTTTAATGCCAAATCATCAAAGTCATTTAGTCGTTTCTGCTTTGTCCATTTATTCCATCTTTCCATTTATTTACTAAAGTGAAAGACTCGGTTTAGCCGATATACACTGAACACAGTCCAATATGAGGTTTTTAACTGTATGTTTAAAGTAAATGCTTTAATTCAAAAGCACCAAGGACTGTAGTGATGCCCCAGGTGTCCGCCGGGCGGCAGCAGCGTCTCACCGAACTGCGCGTAGAAACTGCTGGATTCAGTGTCTTTTTCCTGAAGACATTTCAGCTGCTTTTTCTGTCGTGAGCCTCTAAATGTCCTTTATGTGTCTAATAAATCAGAAGTGTTCATTCACGAATAACGCCATATCTCGAAAAGGTAAAACTGGAATGTCTTTAAAGGGTTTATTAATGGATACTAAGTGATTTTTATGGTTTTTATGGACCATTTTTCTGCATAATTTTCACACTCTAAGTATATTTTGCTGATATTAACTTCGCACCTTTAAGTAAGTAGTTGAAACTAGTATTTGTTCACTGTTGCAGCTCTGGCTCATTAATATCAAGATGTATGGAGAAAATGTAGATCTACATCACATGCAGTGTGTTTACTGTAGGCTAATGTGTGAAGCTTGCATTTGTTTAAACTTGTGAATGAGCTAAAGATAAACTCCACTACGAACCACAGGAATGGAAATGATTCACTGCTCGTATCATCACACAAATGACGCGTGCGTGCGTGCGTGCGTGCGTGTGTGCGTGCGTGTGTGTGTGTGTGTGTGTGTGTTCACCTTGTCTGGGTGTGTCCCTCTAAAAGCAGCAGGTAGGCCTACTGCCGCATTCTCGTCTCTGTCTCTGCTGGAAAGACTCGCACCGTCCGCGATGGCTCTGTTCGCCTTCAAGTCGCTTCTGCTTCTGCTCTCTTTTATCGGTAAGAAGAAACAAGTGACATTACAGATTGAACTGGAATTTATTTATTTATATATATATATATATATATATATATATATTTTTTTTTATGTTCTTGCTGTGTTTCCATCGTTTGTGCGTGGAAACGTGGTTTCCTGGGTGTAGTCTATTTGAATTCATGCTAAAATAATGTATATTATATATTATTTAATAATATATATTATCTATATATATATAGATAATATATTTTGTAAGAACCGGAGCAGACCAAAGAGAAACCTGTCTTTAACTGCATGACTCCAGGAGGCCCAGGTGTTCTACCTGCGCAGGTCTCACGTTACTTCATCTGACTTGTCCCTCATATCCCCCCCCCTCCAGGATGCTGTGCGGGGCAGATCCTGCCGGTGGGTCCGGTGGACGCAATATTGGGGAGAAATGTTACGTTAAACACCCTGGTTGACAATCCACAGTACTCCTTTATAACCTGGAATTTCAACGACGGGAAGACCCAGATTCATGTTGCTACCGTGGGTCCAGCAGGGTTGAAAGTGAACACACCTTACCAGGGACGGGTGTCGATCAACGCGACCAACGGATACTTGACCCTGCGATCCCTGAAGGCGGGTGATAGCGGCGATTACAGCATCAACATAATATCACCTGACGGCACCACTCAAACCGCAGAGATACAGCTCCGAGTTCTGGGTAAGTTATTTCTTCTTATTTGATGCTAGCTGACTTTTCACCTGTCGAGGTGTATTTTGAAGGATTTCTTTTCAAAATAAGTACTGTCTTAGATTACATCTGTGCCGAATTGAACAGTGTGTCCTGACGATTCATGAAATTGTTTTAATTATATATTTCTACGCTTGCAACGTCTCTGTAAACCAATACCACTTTAAATTACACTGTTTTAAAATGTTGTTCGGTCTGCGGGTTCTTCCGAACAGGATTAGGTGATTTTCAAGTGGGCACTCTGTTACTGTAAACTGCTTCTTGGATTCTATCTATGACGAGTTGATCTGCGGCTCCTAAAGATCCAGAAAAAAAGCGCTTCAGTTAAAGTTTCGGGCTCATAAAGTCTCCGGAAACAGTCACACTTACAATTGCTAAACTTTCTAATGCAGTTTGGTGCCATTCGAAGGCGCAAGCCACACCTGTTGCGGATGTGCGGAGACGTGGAGTGCAGATATCCCTGCGCTTCCAGAAAATCTCAAATGAGCAGTTTATGCGTCGCTTAGCAACCAGTCAGTGTAGCCACCTTTCGAGGACTATATTTCTTGGCGGAGGAGAAGAGCTACTCCTTTTCCCATTAGCTTTGAGTACAATTCAAGCATTTCAGTTCTTTTCTACATTATAATGCTTTGTTACTTCATGTGATGTGGTGCCTGACAACACCCCTGAGCTGTTCTTGTAAAAACCACTTTACAGTAGTGCCTCGAGTGAGTAGGCCTACAGTAATTTCTCCAGTTTAATGATTTGAATGTTTTCCTGTTAGAGAAGTTGTGACTTCATAGCTTCACTGAACAGACAGAAACATCAGCAGGCTCTTAAGCTGTGCTACTTATGGGTGTGGCTCTTGTAACTGTACTTTCCTGGTTGAGTGTGTGTGTGTGTGTGTGTGTGTGTGTGTGTGTGTGTTTGTTTGTGTTTAGGTTCAGTTAGAGGTGTTTTGTGCTGTGTGCCAGAATATTTTCACAGCTCTCATACTGTAGTAATGTTGCTTCAAAGCTTTAAAACACTGAGTGAATAACTTAATACAAAATTAGATTGTGTATGTCCAAAGATTATGGCAGGCTACTATTACCTGTGTGTGTGTGTGTGTGTGTGTGTGTGTTTCATGTTCTTATATCCCGGTGGGGACTTTAACCTGAATGCACACTAACCCACGGGGACTTGCGTCACAGTGGGGACAGAAATTGAGGTCCCCGCGGGTAGAGACGGCTTTTTGAGGGTTAAGACTTGGTTTTAGGGTACAGTTAGCTTAAGGTTAGGGTAAGGGGCTAGGGAAAGCATTATGTCAATGACGATCCCCTACGAGGAGAGTGTTTTTAGCAAGACCTGTTGACTTTTGGAAAATCAAGGACTGGTTTTGAACCCACAGAGAAAAATCACCATCTCTGCAGCTCTGCGGAGCCTTTTAGCCCCCTTTTTAGCTCCTTGTTTTGGTTTTGCAGCACATTTCCTGTCTGGTTCAGTCTCAGTGTTTCCAGCAGCAGCAGGCAGCTGTTTTTTTTTATAAAACAAGCTCTGATAAACCCGCTGTACACTACCTGCCCAGCAGCAAACCGCAGGCAAATGTGGATTAATCCGTCGCTGAAAATAGTCCCCAACAAATGCACTATTTCCTCCTGTTTGATTAACGTTTGATAAAAACTACAGTGACCAGCAGGAAATTACTGCGCGTTTAAAAAAAAAAAACCCCGAAACTATATGTTTGTGAGGTGTTTTTTAAAGATTTATGTCCAGGAACCAATGGGCTCGGAGCTGAGAGCCGCAGACAGGAAGTCAGACGGTATTGAGAGACGGACTGACACGCTGTTAGTTTGCTGACAATAAGACAGAACTACAAAACAACTTTTAATTCAAACAAAGGCAGCACCGGGCATGTTCAGGATTTCCAGGATCTGTCGAGCCGTTTTTTCGATTAATTGGTAAATCTGTAAAATGGTAAAAACTTTGAGAAAACAGCGGAAAATACTCATCGCTATTTCCCATTTCCTTTTAAAGTTACATACAAAGCAGTCCGAAACCCCAAGATATTCAGTTTATTATCATAACGACAAAGAAAAGCATCAAATCCAGACATCCGAGAAGCTGGAACCAGCAAACGCTTGGTGTTTGTTCTTGAAAAATGAACGAAATGATTAATGAATCATCACAATATTTGCTGATTCCAGTAAATTCCAGTAAACAGTCGACTGACTTGGTGCCGCAGTCAGCTTTGATAATACAAACGTCTCCAATCTGGCTTCTGTCTACAGCTGCAGCTTCCTACTTTAGCTTTATTAAAGAGCAGTAGTAAATACGCAAAAGAGAAAATAAGACAGGTCTCTTAAAGTGAACAACTAATTGGTTTCATTGTTAGAAAAATCTACATTTTTATTGCTTAAATTGCAAACACTAATATTATTCAGTGCCTTTAAGTGCCGTATTACATTCTGGGTGTTAAAGGAAACGTGTTCTGAAATGCGAAAACAAACCGCTTTGCTTTAAAAAAGGTTTATACTGCAGCTCAGGCGTCACGTGAGCCGCTACCGTCTTCTTGGTGGCGTCTGTAGGCAGAAACGAGCGGACGGGAACTGTGACTGTCATAATAATAATAATAAATAACATGAACGAAGCTCGGGCCTTCGCAGACTGACTGCAGCGAAACACAGAGCGCCGTATGGAATTATATGGGTTAAACGAAGCTTGCTGATTTTTAGTAATCGAGTTACTCGAGGAATCGTTTACTGCATGATGTCAGTGTGAATCTTTATTTATCAAAGGATGGTTGGCAGTGGGGCACGCTGTTGACTCTCATTCATACAGTTACACTCATTTCCGCACTGGGATCGACCAGTAAAACCACACATTGCACAAATACTCCGAACAAAACCGCCAGTGTCTCCGTGTTTGTTTGTTTCTGTAGTAGAGCGGATTCTTAATGTCCGCGGGGCAATTTGGTTTGCAGACAGTAAACAAAATCGGTCTGACACCGCAGTCTGTTGCCCTGCTGTCAGAACTGGTTACCACTCCTTCGCATTGTTCCCACACACCTACTGTTGCCTAATCATCAATAAACAGCCCGGACGTTTAGAAACGGAGCTCCAGGATTATTGAGAACGAGTCCAGCAGGTCTAGTTACTGCAGTTTCTCTGCCGTCTTCATTCACTCCATTCAGATGGTGATTTCAGAGTACAGTTGCGACTGCGGGAAGACAAACCGCCCTTGGGCGAGCAGGTTGTTAAATTCTGCACCCCCACGTTCAATCGTGCTGCCATTAGCTGCTCATTTGTAGTCGGATTTCATCAACAAAACTGTAGGTTGCTCTAATCTCAATGGAAAACATTGGCATTTGGCAGTTTAGTTGGTGGTTTTGGATCCATTTTATTTTGCTGTTTGCTTTCTTTTTTTTTTTTTTTTCTACTGAACAACTGACCAAATGTAGACAAAACGGTGGGATTTGCTTGGGTGCACAGCTCTGTTTGACGGTACAGAACGCACAAAATAAACTAAATGCTGAAACAATGATGGTAAATGTCAGCGTATAAGAATCAAAGAGCAATGTGCTAGCTGTGTCCCAACTCCATACTACAGTGTATACAGTCCGCTGCGTGCTAATGCTTAACGTATACTGTTCTTTATACAAGAAATCAACACATTTTACAGTTTTATATAACAGGAAATGATTCAATATGTGCGCCATGCAAAGGCAATCATTCTGTGTATTTAGAATGACACTGCCAGTTAAACTTACCAAATAGACAGCCGAATATTTTTCCAAAAATTCAGTAGTTTTTTTGTTTTCTGATTTGTTTTTTGTAGCTTTTTTCGCCATTATCCACAATTAGTTAGATTATTTCCCCCCCATTCCCTTTGTGCATTACATTGTGTCCATCAGCAACACACTTTTTTGAGTATACTCAATTTAGTTTGTAAACACATTACTAGAGCTGCAAAGATGAGTCGACTAATCGATTAGTAGATTGAAATAAAATGAATAGGCAACTATTTTGACAGGTCATTTTTACAGCAAAAATGTCAAATATTTGATGGTTCCGAACTCAAATGTGAGAATCTGCTCTTCTTGGTCTTACATTATAATGCACTGAACATATTTTGGCTTTGGACTGTTGGTCGGACATCTGAAGTTGTCACCTTGGGCTCTCCGATAGGCATTTATACTTTTTTTTACATATTCAAATCCTGCTTAGAAACAGCAAATAAAAACAGGAGCAGATCAGAAAACTAAAATATGATGGAATATACTCATAAAAACAGGGAAGATTAGAAACAAAGGCCTGGTTCTCTCTGCAGTTAAGTAAAGGCCGGTATTTGTGAATTTACGGTAATCTAATCTATTGTATTTACTGACTGACTGTATCTCAGCATGCCTTTGGAGGGGTCACGACCTCCTCCTTTCCTCCGACTCCTCCTCCACTTTTTTCTCCCACATTCAGTTTATTCATTTGTTCCTCCTGCAAAACAACCTCCTTGCTTCTCCCTGCAGAGCCGGTGTCCACCGTGGTCATCAAGTCCGACCTGGCTGAGGCGATCGAGCACAACAGCACCGTGGTTCTGACCTGCTCTGCCACAGGCTCCTTCCTCAAGTTCACCTGGCTCAACGGCACCACGCCCATCGTGACCGACGGCAAGCGGCACACAGTGAAAGACGTCAGTTTATACGTGTTTTTATATTTTGAATTCTAATTCAATTCAAAATGTGTTTGCTGTAAAGACTGCGCATCAGCAAAGGGAGGAAAAATTGATTTGAATTTTGTATATACAGGATGTAAGTAGTTGACATCAGCTGATATGCAAATTAGTGTGTGATGTAATTTAGCGACTTTTCAAGCAGGCTTTACTTTCCATTGACAATAGCTGGCAACTCAGGAAACACACAGAGTATTTTGGTGAAAACTCTGCTGCGTACCTTTTTTAAGTATTAGTTTATTTTTATTAATTCCAGTAATGAATGACCTGATGTATTTTCTGCTTTGGATTGAATCACAGGAGAAAACGTCCAGCACGCTGACCATCGCAGGTGTTCTCAGGTCAGACCTGGTGGGTCCCATTTATTGCACAGCTGCTAACAACCTGGAGACGCACAAGAGCGCCCCCTTCAACCTCACTGTCTACTGTAAGTACTGCACCTACACTGCCGGTAACTCCTCCCACACAGGAAGTGACGCGTTGGGACTACACAGAAGAGCTAGTTGGTTAGCATGAGCGGTGATAGCCAGCACAGCTGAACAGACAGAAGAACACAACCTACAGAAACTCAAACTGCTTCAACAGAAAATCCATATACTTTTTTTTAGTTAATTACTTAGTTACTACTTAATTTAATGACTGTTTACTTCTTACCTATGCCGGTGACTATATAACGTCATAGTTCATGTCATTACGCCCACACTGCTTGCTTGACAGGTGATCTCTGGAGTCTCTTTAAAAGAGTGCTCCACCGATTTATCTTTAAACTCCTGTAACATCGTTGCACTCATGACGGACAGTTTAAAAAAAGGATCAAAATCGATGCAACAGAACCAGAGAGGTCGTCTTTTTTTTTATTTTTTATTCCACCCTCATGGCTGTTAGACAGTTAATTTTCTCCACTCATGTATTTGCTCTAAGGTCTGAGTCTTGCACTGTTTGAAGTGTTGCACTTCGCTGCATGAGCTCCACACCTGTTGGACAACAAAGAAGTTGAGATGAGTCAGTCGCTGTCACTCCTTCACACCCCAACAGGTTTTTTGTAATAGATGGTTTTTACTGGTTTTCTTATTCTGAATCACAGTGATGCCTGACCTTTGACAGCATTACTGGATCCATTACTGTTAAGACTTTAAACCTGGTCTGAGCAGCCTTGCAGCCATGTGACTCCTGCAGTTTAGATTGTGGTGGGTGTTTGCAGGGCGCTCCCTCTCAGCCTGTACTAAAACCGCACTGTGTACACAGCGGCCTGCACTTCCATTCCTTCTCCATGACTAACCACAGGCAGTGAAACCACACCGACTGCTGGCCTACGCTGTTATTAATTAATCAAACCCTTACTGCTTCAGCTCAGGAGGGTTTCACCGGGTCTGGCTTTATGTTGAAGTTAACAACAACAGGTTGTGCATTTAGCTTCTTTAGAAGGAGTTTTAAAAACTGAAAGTTATTAATCATAAGAAAATTATGTAAAAAAAAAGCCATATTAAAATAGGAACTCTTACATGAAACATGAAGAATTCATAACATAAAAATGAGAACACTTCATTTTCTAGTAAAATATCCAGATGTATGTGTGGGGAACATAAATAATATAAATATCAACACGTGTCATCCACAATGGTGTTTTCAGCAGTTTTAGAAGTTGATTAATTGGCTGATGAATATCGATAAACAATAGTTCATCGTTCAGAAATGACAGGTTACAGCCAGGTCTGTAGTGATGATGTGATTACTGATGTTCTAGAAAATAAAAAAGTGTAATTTAATATGCAATTCTTTTTTTGTTAAATGTGTGTATATGTCATCAGGATTGGCCAGAAAAGTGTAAAAGACATTTTTCATGTCACTGTGAATTAAAATTCTTAAAGTTTGGTGAAATTCTATGTTTTTCTTATTGTAAACAAAATTTGTGAAAACACCCAAACCAGCAGCGAGCGTACCTGCTAACAGGTGTGTGTGTGTGTGTGTGTGTGAGTCACAGCCTGATGGATCTTCTTCCTCCATCGTTGTCCAGAAACTATTAAAACACATCAGCAAGCCGCTCTGCTGCACTGAGTGACATGTTCCTTCATCACCACGAACACACACACTGTAGTTTATTCTGGCTCAGTCCCACACACACCGTCCTGCTGCCCCAAACACGCACTACAGCACCACATGTGGATTCATCCGCCGCTTAAAGTAGTCCCCAACAAACGCACTATTTCCTCCTGTTAGTCTGATTAAAAACTACAGCGAGCAGCTGTTTGGGGAAATGACTGAGCCTTTTTAAACAGGAAACTACGTCTTCAGCAGGAACCGATGGCTCAGCCAATCTTTCTACAGCTGTTATTTCAATGTGTCAGATACATATTTAATCAACCTTTTAGGTAAATGTAAGTATCGGATCGGACTCTGTATCAGCAGATACTCAATATTAAAGGACTTGGATCAGGATTGGGGCGAAGAAAACTTGATCGGGACATCCCTAATGAGAAGCTGTAGTGTTGTAAAAGCAGAAACCAGCAACCTTTCAGCTATGAGGATTAACGTAGACTGCTAATGAGGTTATATCATGACCACTATCTATATTACATTTCAGTTAAACTTACCCTTTTCCACGTGTTGTTGCTCTATAGATGGACCAGATGAAGTCACCATCACTCCTCCGAACCCTCCCCAGTACCTCAGATCCGGCTCCAACTTCAACCTGTCCTGTTCAGCCCTCTCCAGCCCTCCCGCCACCTTCACTTGGTACCACGGCCAGCAGATGATGGAGATCGCGGGTCCTGTCCTGACTCTGGAAGTGATCGAAAAACATGAATTGGGAATGCAAATAGAAGATTACACATGCAGGGCCCAAAACGCCAAAACCCAACGCACCGTCCCCTCTTCTAAGGTTTCCTTCGCTGTGATGAGTGAGTAATCTGACTGAGCTTTCTGAGAAAAACTCAATTAAACAGACGGAGTCTTTGTGGTTTGAGTCGTAAAGTGCAGCGTGATGCCAAATGTCATAAATGGTTTCCTTGCAGCCGTTCGGATACTTTTTATGCTGTTTGATTGTAGACTTCTGACTCCTTCGCCGCCTTGGAGTGTTTTAATTGAGTCACTCCTCAGTTGAACAAAAATATAGATTTGTCCTGGAAAACAAAGTTTCTTATATTAACTGTTACAAAATCGATCCATGTATTGCATATCCATTGTCATGTAGCTCTTCATAGTTTTAGCAGTCTATCAAAGTTCTACACAATGCTATCCTGCAGGTTGAACAATTCAATTATTTATTTATTTATTTATTTATATAGCGGCAATTCACTGCACTTTTCCTATAGAGCAGGTCTAGACCGGACTCTTGAACACTGGGTCGTAAAGGGTTCAAAGGAAAACCGTTTGCAGTGATGCAGGAAACGAATAAAAACTGTAATAACACTGAAAGTGTCCTTTAACAGCAGTAGTTGTTGATTCGCTGATTGACTCGAAGATTTACATAAAAATAATATTAGATGAAAATGAAAGTGAGTTGTAGCCAAATACGGTTGCAATCTTTAAATAATAATCTACAAAAGGGACACAAATCTGATATTTTACGGGACATGACATTTCATCAGCTCGGCTAAATAAAACTAAATCATTTCATCGGGCAGAATGAGTCAGAAGTTCACTGGAACCAACGGACAGCTGAAAAAAAGGCAGACTGAAACCTTTTCCCGCTCTTGGTGACAAACCTTCGAGGCATGCGACTGTGAAATGGACTCACGTTAGTTGTTCCAGCTGCCTGTGTCACTTCCAGTACAAACAGGTTTCAGTGACCCACAGCAGATGCAGCACAGCGTTTATCTGCGAGGTGTTGAAACTTGTGTAACACACAGAGAAATGTTCAACTGTGCTGTCTGTAATTACTGCCACAGAGTGTTTTCTTCTTGCTTTCGGAGGATGTTGGTGACAGACCGTGTGTGTGTGTGTGTGTGTGTGTGTGTGTGTGTGAGAAACCTGCTGGGTTGGAGGATGGTCTTACATTATGCCCTGAAGAGTTTCTGTGTTTTCTTTCTGGATGACAACAGAGAGGGGGAGTGGGGGCTTGCATGAAAAAGGAAATTACATGCTAAGGTGTTTGGCAGATTGAAACAGTAGTAAGTGAAGCTTAAAGTATAAGATGACCGACATTACAATAGGAAATGGGAGGGATGCTTGATTCAATAAGTAGAAAATGGGCATTATTTTATTTATATATATATATATATATATAAAAAATTCCCGAGATTCAGTCAATCGGACTCTGTCTTGGATAAGAACAAAATTTAAAGATAGTACTGCACTAAATCATTGTCATGGTGTGTGTGTGTGTTGTTTCAGGTACAGGTGAGCAGATGAAATGCTATCCAGGAAGTTTAGTTTGAGTGATAGACAAATGAGTTTGAAGATTTATCAGACGCCAAAACACGGCACAGAGGTTTATGATATTACTCTGGAAAGTTATTGTGGCGATAATCGTTTCATCGTGTGACGTCACCATCACAGGGCAGAATTACAAAAGAATTACGCAACAAAGTAATCTACCAGGAATGTGCAGTTCCACATATTTGATTGGCCAAAGCAGCACCTTGCTGGATGACATCACATTGTGCTGCGGCCAAAGTTGAGCCAGGTTCAGCTTTCTTGCAGGACGACTCTGCGTTCTGGTGGTGGAGATCAGTTTACTGGTGGTCATGGTTAGTCCTCCTCCGGTCTGTGAAAACTGTTGTATGATGTCTTCAGTGGCTCAAGCCTTTTCGTCAAGCCTGAGAAAACAAGCCTGATGATGTCATAGTGATGTCAGCAGGATCATTTCTGCCTGGGCTCGGAGACTACGAGTTCGTAACACACAGCCTGCGTTAGAAACTGGAGGTGTGGAGTTTGAAAGACGTGGGTGTTTACCAGGCAGGAAAGCTCTAATCCAAGACACTGCCCAGTTGCATTATGGGAAATGTAGGATCCAGTGTTTTTGGAGCTTGACCTATAGTCTAAAATGATGGAATAAGATCGTATTGAAGTACAACATAGTGGAATAGAAAAAGCTTTAAAGAGAAATAAAATCTCTCTTTCCCATTAATGTTTGCAGAGGCCATCTCAGGTGCTACAGTCACCGGTCCAACTGCTACCCTCATCGCCGGCAACAGCACAGCCAACCTCAGCTGCCAGGCAGCGGTCGGCACCGTGACGACCAGGACCTGGATGAAAGATGGCAAGCCTCTGTCTGCCAGCGCCCGCCTGGTCTTCGCCGACAACATGAGCTCTGTGGTGATCACCCTGCTGCAGAAAGAGGACAACGGAGAGTACGTGTGTCAGCTCACCAACAACATCAACACAGAGAAAGCCTCCTACAAGATGGTGGTCAACTGTGAGTGTTTGTTTTGCTAAGAGACGTGAACATGTGGTGGTGACGCTGAAGTGTTGTCAGGGTTTGTGGTTTTACATCATGAGGCATTTATGGGCGTGTATTTGTTTGTCCTGGCAGTGATTTTATTTTTAGAGCACTTTTATTCCCAGAACTCATTCAGAAATCCATAAAAGCTACTGTGCGAGGTGAAAGGCGCAGGAGCAGCAGTGTCTGTGACACACAGCTCATATTGTTGAAGTTTGGAGAGAGCCAAGCTAGCGGTTTCACTCCACT
Source organism: Siniperca chuatsi (assembly GCF_020085105.1). NCBI lineage: Eukaryota > Metazoa > Chordata > Actinopteri > Centrarchiformes > Sinipercidae > Siniperca > Siniperca chuatsi. Next base: position 1,868,654 of record NC_058058.1, read on the forward strand.
TCCAGTGTTTATGCTAAGCTAGGAGAACCAAGTCCTAAAAGTTGATAGACACATTCATACACAGTGATTTTACAAATTTCTCAAAATGAACGCTGTAATGATTCATTGCTGTTAAAACTTTATTAAACCCCAATAATAAACCCTTTTTTTTTTTCTTTCTGCTCATATCCAGACGGTCCCGAAGCAGCGATGGTGAAAGGTGAAACGCAGGTAGAGGTGAACGAACAGGTGACACTCACCTGCTCTGCTGCCTCCGTACCCCCGCCAACTTCACCTGGAAGTTTAACGGCACGATGACCGATGTCAAAACGGCCGAGTATGGCCTCTCGATGGCTGTTTACAAAGACAGTGGAATGTACACGTGCGAGGCGCACAACGCTGTTACTGGCAAGACCACCACGTACACCCACACCCTGTCCGTCAAAGGTAAGATAGCCTGGACCCTAGATTGGATTTTTAAAGGAATACACTGACTGCCACCCGTATCAACTGCAGATATAGATGGAGAAAATGTATCAGCAGTAAAATGTCCTGTTGGCCAATTACTGCAAGAATAGGTTAAATGTTTTTCCGCCCCAACCCAACTAAAGTCATCTGGCACACATATACATGTACTGCAATTTCTTGTTACTTATTGGTCGACATATACGCAGATACTGTGTATGTATCTGTTTCTGCGATTTAGCAGTGCGGCTCTAATGATGTTAGCATTTAACTCAACGCATAAGGCTGACAGAGTCCAGCCCAGACTGATGAAAGTGTACTAGAATGGCACTCTGGTTTTAGGTAACAACATGGCCCCACTGGTGGCAAAGACCTAACTTTTTGTAACGCAACTGGTAAAGAAAACAGTTTGAGCCTGTAACATAGCAGGAGCGGCGTAGGCGTCCCGGTTTTCTTCTCATGATTGTCTCATGTTGTAATGTGGCTCTTCATTTCTGCTGAATCTTTAAAATGATGCACAGAGGCTGTCGTGTGGGTATGTACGGTATCAGCATTAGTGATCGCTTCCACAGAGGTTACTCACTAAACCGCCACCTACAGTCAGGTTGAGTCATATATTCCTGTCTGTGGTTTCTGTTCTGAGACGCGAAGTTGTGGTTATAACCATAGCAGTAGTTCCCACACAGTGTAAACACTAAATGTTATTGCAATAATATGAAAAAAAAACTGCTGTTTACCAGAATTTTAGGACTCTTAGTCATTCAATTATGATTTTCCCAGATGGATCATGATTTTGAATTTAAAGTGAATTTACATTAAAGCATTCTCTCTCAGCGCGAGGTCAACATTTTAAATCTTATTTTGTTGTTGTTGTTGTTGTTTTTACAGCAGAGGGAACTCTGGATGGTCTCTCAGACGGCGCCATCGCTGGAATCGTCATCGCCGTCCTCGTCACTCTCGGTGCCGCCATCGGTTTAATCATTTACTGCAGACAGAAAGTACCGTAAGTATTCTGCTTTCTAACGTCTTTATCTGGGCATGCGGGGGCTGTTACTGGGTGACAGGCATTGATCTGCTGGATCCCAGAACACAATAACGATGAGAACTGTGGTTTTAACTTTCTTCTCCCAGCAATCTGGTTTTGGTGTGCAGTTGAACCTCCTGTCTTGGTTGTAGGCTTCAAAACTAATTTCCATGTGGGTTTTTGGCTCTTTAGGGTAGCTGAGAAGGGTTCAGGTCGTCCCGTATGACCAGGTCCGTCGTCCAAAGTGTTTCCATCTGTTCTGAATGTCCACACTGGAAAAGCCTGCTGTCGTTATCGCAATATACCAGCATAAATCTTACTGTGATAAAAATGTGTTGACATACTTACGCCATGATTAGCCTATGTACAGTAGCAACACGCATTGCTGTACGAAAAAGTAACGTTGCTGCCGGCTCTGCAGAGGCGCTACATTACACAGCTATTGTAGACGGGCAGTTGCTGCATGTTTGAGGCAAGTAAAGAATGAATTGCAGGAGTCAAGGGAAGAGGAAATGCAAATGAGGATCATTTTCTCAACTGTTTCTGCAGAACATTTCTCCCGCTCCTTGATTCCCACATCGGAAACGGGGTTTCAGAAGCTGTTGGACAACCGACAAGCACTTTTTTTTTTTTTAAAGCATACTGAGGCCTTCACACATCCTAGAAAGTTATGTGTTATCTCAGAAAGTTTTCTGATGTTTTTATTTTTGTTTTGCTAAGAAATCTAATAGAGGCTTAAGGGGGGGGTTCAGCGCAGCTCATGAGCGGCGCGTAGCTCGCCGTGGCGCGGTGCAAGCCATTGGAAATAATGGGTTTCAGAGCGCAGTGGTGCCGTTGTGTCTGAAAGGGCCTTAACTTAGTACACTACAGGTACGTGGCCAGATGTATGTGGACACTCAAACATTTCAGCCATATGTGTTAGTTGAACATGTCATTCCAAAAACCCTTAGCATTAATCTACTGCTCTAACAGCCTCCACTCCAGATGTTAACCACTGATGTTGTCGGTGTTGCAGTTCATCCCAAAGGTGTTGGATGAGCTTGAGGTCAGGACCCAAGTTCTTCAACAGCAGACTAGGAAAACCATTTCTTTATGGAGCTGGCTTTGTCATGTTAAAACAGGAAAGAGACCAACACAAACTGCTGACACAAAGTTGGAAGAACACTACTGTCTAAAATAGCAGCAAGAAATCAGATTTCCCTTCACTGGAACTAAGAGACTTAGCCCAAACCAGGAAAAACAGACCCTGGAGTGTCCGCATACGTTTGGCCGAGGAGAGAAAGGAGTGTTATTAGTCTTTGGGTGCGTTCATATCTGTCACACCAGCCTTTCGTCTCTGAAAAATGCATGAAATGTTTCTGCATTTCTAGACACGAAAAACCTTTTCAGTATTTTCTTCACTGCAGTTTTCTCCATGATTTCATGCTTCAGTGTTAAAATGTTTATCTGTACAGAAGAGATATGAGTGTATGTGTTATCTGACCCTCTTAGTGTGAGTCTGTATGCGGGTGTGTGTGTGCCTGTAGCATATCTGTCATTTTCTTTGTTTGTGTGTCTGTATGTATCTCAGTCATGTCCGCCACTTCATAACCTTCTAGGAAATTCCCTTCATTCCTCTCACGCCTTGGCGTTTTGCAACATGTTAGACTGATGTACACACACGGTTATGCACGCACATACAAATACATACACACACTCTTTAGGGCTGCCATGCCCTTCAACACTAGTGCAACAGTAACTGTCACACTGGCACCATAATTCACAACATATCCACCGTCAGAAAGGCTTTTTGTTGTGTTGAAAATGTGTCTAAACAGAATCCAGTTCTCGTGTCCACAGCGCATCTTTTCAAATGACCAGCGCTGAAACCAAAGCTTCAGGGGAATGTCAACATGGCTGAAAGTTTAGTTTAGTTTAGTTTTCCACTTTGAGAAGTAAATCCACTTTGCTGTCAAAAATATACATAATTTCGATTCAAATTAACAATAAAACAGGGAGCGTTTCTTTCTCAGAAATAGTTCATGGGAAAAGCTCAGAGCCACGCTGCTAAAATCTCCTTCTTATTGAGTTGCCATTGTCATTTTTGTTTCGGGGGGGGGTTGGAAGTGTTTGACAACTTTTGTAACTTTGTGAAACAGACAATGCGATGACCACACCCACTTTAAGCAGCCGCTTTATGTCAACTACGACGCAGTAGGAACATGTGTCATATACCTAGCCACCATTCCTCATTTTTTCTCTGTACTCGAAGGACTCCTCATCCATGGTGGCCATTGATTAGAATATTGATTATGCTCAGACTGCAGTTGGCCTTGAAAAATCATTCATGTGTTAAGTTTTGAGCTGGTAAAATAAATGACAAAATGAATACGACTGTAACAGGAAGGCCTTGTATAGCCATGTAGCTTGAACATCATTTGGGCTCTGTTATGTAAAAAAACACACAGTAACTCTTTCGAAGGAAACTGATCTAATGTCTGTGTTATGAAGACATTAGACAAAATACTTAAAGCAGCAGTTGTAGATTACATCTTTTCCCACCTGAATGACAGTCTTCCCAAACCACGGCGGTGATGCAATCTGAGCCACATCCTGTCAGATTTCAACAGACTGTGGAGCAAAACAGGAAGCTGCCATCCTGAAACAAAGAACAAACAGATGAGTCAGTGACAGACGCAGCCGCTGACAGGCCAAGACATTTCTGACTTTGGCAATTTGAAACCAACAGTTTGCAGCTCTGACACGCGCAGTTGTCAAAGCACTTTGTCGGCTCAGGTCGCAGGAAATTTAAAACCAAAGACGTTTACCTTTAATCCAAAACGGATCCGAGTTCTGCTTTTTGATAGCCGCATCGAAGGATAGGGTGGTAGTCGCTCTCAATCGTCAGCTTTATTAAAGATTATTTCCTCATCATGAAATGTATAAAGTGAATGTGGAATGCTGAGAATTACTAGGAAGGAGGATCTAAGAGGGGAGGAAGAAGAAGATGTAACACGAGAATGATGATGGAGATGGGAAATCACTACCGGCACCGGAGTCTGTTTGGCCCTTTAGTGTGCAGCGTTGCCTTGCGAGTGCTGAGCTGCGTTTTCTTGTGTTAGTGCTCGTCTTTCTTTGTTCAGTTGTTCTCAAACTATAGAACTGATTCATAGGATGGCAGCACATTTGAGGATGAGTATATGATTCTCTCCAAACTATAGGTTAACTTTTGTATTTCTAATAATGTTTGAGAGATTCAGTCAATGCAAGTTTTGCTGATATTTTTTAATGTAAGCAGGAGATATTGTTTTTTGCAGCCTGCAGGTCTTCCTGGACTAAACCTTGTTTGTCTCTGCGGGTGTGAGCTTTAAGTCTCCCCCCTCCCCCGCCGTCAGTCAGGCAGAGCGTTGACGGGGCCGGATGGTCACGTGATGCCACAGAGGTCATCAGGTGTCCGGTAGAGGTGGTGTTCAGCTGTAGAGGGCCCCTCAGGGCCCCGGGGTTGATTGACTCGCCCATCCCTCCGTCATTTTATCTTCATTGCAGTCATTGTCGCTGTTAGAAGGTGTCGACACTGATGACAGGAGGCCTTTGTTCTGCAGTGGGCCTCCATGTTGTTGCTGTTGTTGGTGGAGGTCTAGGTGGAGGATCCAGACTCTCAGACTGAACTCTGTGTGTCTTTGACAACTCCAGGCGATGGTTTGGGATTTATTTGAGATGTTTATAGCAAACTGAATGCTGAGAGGAACAAGGTTTGGACTTTTGCTTTGGGTTTCCCTGACAGCTCCATCATCCAACAGTAACACAATGGAGCGTTTTCGTACAGCTGGAAGTGGAGGAGTAAGAGAACGGAAGACAAAATCAAAGAAGTCAGTCAAAGTGATGGGAAGACGAGGAAGGCAGGACTTTAACTATAGCCTTGAGCCATCTCCAGACATTAAGATGTTTCTGTGTGATGACCTGCACACACACACACACACACTCTGTCAGATGTCCGGATGGCAGACAAGCGTAAAGAATAGCGTTGTTGACAGCAGAGATAAAGACACAGGATGACTTCAGCTGACAGATATGAGTATGGAGAACCTGTACTGCCAGTGCTGAATTACAGGTGTAGTTTTTGCATTATGTCAGTGGTTAAATGAGCAAACATGCTGCCATGTTAGGGACTACAATTATTATTTTTTGAGTTTTTTTTTTAACTATATTTACTGTTATTTGTCCCATAAAGGTGGGATATATTAATGTGTTTCTTCTTTCTTACAGCAGCACACTTCAGAACTATGTCTAGTTTAACTTTTTAAAGTGCACCTGTCCCACAGTTTCTCTCCACGTTTCTCCTTGGCTGGTGGTATTCTGTGTTTTTCGGATTGTCAACAAATCCCATGTTGCAGACCCAAACCAACAACGTGTCAGTCCGTCTCTTAATACTTTCTGACGTCCTGTCTGTGGCTCTCGGCCGAGCCCGTTGGTTCCTACTGAAGACTTTTCTATTTTAAAACAAATATATAGTTTCCTGTTTAAAAAGGCTCAGTCATTTCCTCAAACAGCTGCTCGCTGTAGTTTTAATCAGACTAACAGGAGGAAATAGTGCGTTTGTTGGGGACTACTTTAAGCGGCGGATGAATCCACATGTGGTGCTGTAGTGAGTGTTTGGGGCAGCAGGACGGTGTGTGTGGGGCTGAGTCAGAATAAACTACAGTGTGTGTGTTCATGGTGATGAGGGAACATGTCACTCAGTGCAACAGAGCGGCTCGCTGATGTGTTTTAATAGTTTCTGGACAACGATGGAGGAAGAAGATCCATCAGGCTGTGACACACACACACACACACACACACACACACACACACACACACACACACACACACACACACGTTAGCAGATACGTTCAGTGCTGCGTCTTTTCTTCGGATAAAGAAGAAAAATATAGAGCACCACCAGACTTAATACCTTAATAAAAAAAAAAGTGTATTACTTCCCAGCCACAGAAAATATTAGTTTCTGATTGGCTGGCAAGTGCCTACAGTTAAATCACCTATGCAGAAGGTGTTTGAATCTGCAGGTAATCATTTTGCACCAGGACATCTTGTTGTACATAATCACATACACTATCATCGTAGAAAAGGTTTCAGTCGTAGTCGTCTGCACACTGATTTCAGAATCAAGACGTTTCAGCTCCCATCCGGAAGTCATTCTCAATTGTGAAAATGTACTGAGAACTCAGAAATTTATACACAATTTATACACATACTCTATCCACTGTGACCTGTGGAGTTATTAAAAAATAACGCGCAACATGGAGGCAGTTTACATTACATCCCATTCATTTCATGCTTTTGTCCAAAGCAACACACTTTCTTTTCTTCCATACAAACCCATCAGCAGCAATTTGAGGTGCAGTGTCTCGCTCAAGGGACTGACCCACCAACAATGAATGAATGGCTGTGGATTATTTTTCGTAACTGCACAGATCAAAGTATATTATCCTGTTTATATCATAGCCACTTGAATATATCTTGTATCTCTAAATGTAAGTTATCTGTTGGCACTGTTCTTATCAAACTGGTAACAAACGTTATTCCTGTGAGAAGCTGATCTGAAAGCCTTCTAGCTACAGGGTTTTCTTTAAAAGCAAAAATGACCTCACTACACAACAATGTTCTTGTCCTGAAGGTCTAAAACTAAAACCAGTTCCCTTCAGGTTTAAAATGTCACACACCTGTTGCATTGTGGCATGGGAGAGGGACCCAGAGATCAAAACAACGATCTCGTCCTCTGATAATCAGCCAGGGGCCCGCATGAACTTTAAATGGGGGGAAAAAGGAATTAGCAGATTCAGCTGCAGGTGAAGACAGAAAGTTTGGAGGAAAAGCAAAGTCTCAACTCGTACAACGCACTAAAACCACCTGCCCCAAGCATGCCGATCCATGTCTGAGAAAACCTGGTGCAATCAAACAGTCAGGACCGGTATGCAACAATTACTCATCGGAGGGCTCTTAAAAAGCCCCCCACAAACGACAGCGAAGGGAAACACAGATTAATCAAGCAGCGCACTTGCATTTACTGTGAGGTGTGGGAGAAACTTTAAGAGCAGTTCCATCATGTTTATTTACTCCAAACCAAAATCTGCCCTACTGTCCATCCTTTTAAACATTCTTATATTTCCTCGGTGATATGTTATTATGCAAAAGCCTACTGGATATGATTTTATTTATAGAGTACTCCACTGATTTAGCATCACACTCCTGTAACACTGTCAGACTCACCGGGGGGGGAAAAAGGACGCAGCAGAACCAGATATATCAGAGATATCGTCTTTTTTTTTTATTCCACACATTCTTCTTCCTTGTGAAAAGCGGGTGCCTACATTACCCACAATGCAACTCGACCGCAGACAGTTCAGTTGGAGATTCAGGTGTGTTATGCTAGTAGCGGCTAATGTAGCCTGGAGCCTGCAGCAGAGGTGAGCAGATTGTCTTGTTGATTGCTGAAGTGGTGTAACATCCCATCAAAAGCAACAGCTGCAAATAATCAGCTAAAACTATTCGAAATATTGCTCTAGATGACATATTGTTCATCATTCACATTTATGGCTTGTGCAGTCATTTCCAAATGTGGATCAGAAGGTGTGCGTCTCTGTCTCCGGACCACAGTCATGAGTAACAGGCTGCTCTGAGCCAACTTAACGGACCGATGGGGCTCTCTGACGTTTAGGAGTGTTTCCATTTCAAAAGAAATGTGATAAATAGGTTTTATTGTCATGTTTGGGAGTAAGGACTATGTTTATGTTTCACTCCGAAATGTCACGTTTAGCAGATTGATAAAGCACAGGCCCAGAGCTCCATCTTTCTGCTATAGGAGCAGTCTTGACATTTTTGGAAAGCACACTTATTCGCTTTCTTGCTGAGAGTTAGATGTTCAGATTGATAGTTAGTTATTGTTAGCTTAGCTTAGCATAAAGACTGGAAACAAGGGGAAGCAGCTAGCCAACCCTCTGTCCAAAGGTAACAAAATCCACCTGGCAGCACCTCTGAAGCTCACTGATTCACATGCTTTATCTCGTTTGTTTAATCTGTTAAGAAAACAAAGTGTAAAAATTACAATTTGCCAATTTGCCATTTTGCTATTTCTTGGCCGGGCACAGTGATGTCCTGGAGTCTCGTTGTGTAACATGTTTCATGGAAACTGTAGCTGTTTGGTTTTTTTTTAATCTTTAGTGGACAAAACCACTAAAGATTTTGGTTCGAAACATCAGGACACAGCAATAAAACAGAAGTTTGCAGAAGACACACAGTGTGTGTGTGTGTGGTACTACAGTAATAACAAGATTATCTCTCCGCAGATGATTGTACAGGTGTAATGTGCTGTATACAGTAGCATCACAAGACAATCACCTCACAAAACCTCAGACTCACTACACTAACTATTCTCTAGTTGAACTGTTTACATGAGGGCACACACACACACACACACACACACACACACACACACACACACACACACACACACACACACACACACACACACACACACACACACTCTCTTCCCTCTTGTTGAACCTGGCCTCGTCTCTGTCTGTGTGGGTTTCCGTATTTTGAAAACAGTCTGACTGCATTCTTTCAGTCGGCTGTCAATCACAGGCAGGAAGACTCCGCCTCCTCCTCAGTGACGGGGCGGGGGGAGTTTCGGGGAGGGAGGTTTGTGTCGCTGCCCGCAGTTTGATGCTTTCATATGCAACCGTTCTGATTTGAGTTATACTCCCATTTTCAGGTGAACTGATCCCTCAGTGGCTTTCCTCTCAAGCATGTTATAATGATCGTGATTTAGGATTAGCATTCCCAAACACGATCAGTGTATCATATCACATGATGTAGTAGTTCTTATTTAGGTTTTTTTGTATACTACCATTACCACAGCCGATATAACTAAGCCAGTGGTTTCTCAACCTTCTTGGTTTACGTTAAAACAAAGCTACCTGCAGCAGCTCGTCTCTGGTTGCAGATGTCTCAGTTATGAGCAGTTCAACCAAAGAGGGATTTTTATCTGAATAACAACTATCCAGTAATTCACAAGGAAAGAAAATAGAGGAACGTCTGAGAATCATTGCACAACCCCTCAGATGAGTTTAATGTCAGCAGAGGAACTAGCCTGCGACCCAGCAGACTTCTGCTTCACCAGTTTGACAGTTGGAGACATTTGCTTGTTTGGAGCTGGAGGGGAATCCGCCTGCTCGTCCCCTCGTGGCTCACATTACCCAGAGTGCCTGCATTTATTCATCAAGCACAAACTTTGAATTTCATCTTGCAGAAAAAATGACATGAAAACAAGCCTGACTTCACCCTGTAATTTAACTTAATGAATTCATTCTGTGGTCGTTCTGTAATCTGATAAATTGAGATAAAAGCTTTATTTTTAAATAATTACAGGGAACTGCTGAATATAACACGACTGCTGAGATACATGTATATTGTTTGTGTCAGTAGCCACCTGTATGGGGATTTTCATGTTTTTTTTCTTATTGCTTTCAAAACCAGTTAAATGAACTGGGCAAAGCTTGGGCGCTAATCTAAAATGCATGCTTTTCTTTTTTGGAAAAAAAAAGCATTTCATGGAAAACCAGTCCGACCTCGTCTGCAGAGTCATCGCAGACTGCCTCTGATTAAAGATCCTTCCTAGATCTCCTCTTCTTGACGCTGCGTTCAGAAAAACAAGCTGCCGGCTGGGAAAGCCCGTTCACGTCACACCCCTCGGTTATAATTACACGGTGGATATTGAGGAATTTTTTTGCTGTCTCCAAATCTTTCACCAAGCTTAATTAGCCCCAGAAATGCATCAGCAGATGACAAACATGCCACCGAAGGGCTTTTATCCGCAGTAATGCAGCCAGAGCTACTTGTGAAATGTGACGGACCTTTGCTGTGGCAGAGATGAAAATATTTGAGATGTTGTAATGGTTTCAACATGTGAGAACTGCTCCTGAACATTCTCCTAGCCCGAACATGCCCCCCCGAACCAACGCGCTTCAGCCACGGATGTATTAAAAAGCTGATACGGCGCCACCACGCAGCTTTGCTGCTGGTTTGTCCCAGTGGCCACTCGCTGTATTGCGACCATAAAGAAACGGCCCAAAGAGCATTTTCCTCCTAGATCTCCATTATGAAAGACACGTCTGAAAGTGCAAACATGGTCCATTATTACTCTCTAAAAAATAGTTTTATAGTTGTAAAACAGTAGTATTACAGTACTACTACTGTAGTATTTCTACGTCCCAGGGTGCGTCGCATTTTCTGGGGTCTAGAGGACAGAACTGCTGGATTGTCTCTGGAAAAAGGAAACGCAGTAAAATGGGAGCAGGACCCACAGACAGTGTAATAACGGGGCTGTGCATCTGCTAGCAAAGTGGATTTAGTGTTAGCTCTGAAGCATCGTGGCCTCGGCTTCAGTTGTGTATGAGAAGGGACCGGCCTTTGTGTCCTAACAGGAGTTTTTCTGCTAACGAGGGCGAGGCCCGTGTTGCAGAGAATGGCAGGAATGTCACTGTCATGTCTGCACTCGTCTCCTTCAGCTCACATTTGTGTCGCTGCTCAGCTCTTCTTTATCTCTCCTCAGCCCTCCAGTTTCTCTTTTATCTTCTTGTTTTATCTGATTTCAGTGTTTTTCTACACAATCAATCCACAGCAGTTTCTTCCTTTTTCTCTGTTACCTGGAAAAACTCATTTTCACTTCTTCTCATATTGTTAGGTGCAGCGATACTGGAACATTACAGTAAGTGTTAAACATTTATTTATCGGGGCTCTTTTCAAAACAATGAGAGTCAATGATTTGCTTTAAAGAATAGAAAAGCAAATAATTGCTTTCATTGTCAATTAGCCAATTATTTTCTCAATTAATCCATTAATCACTGACTATAAAATGTGAAAAAATAGTGAATTTCCCAGAATCCAAAGCGGTGTCTTTAAATGATTTGTTTTGTTTGACACATGCCGTTACATTCAGTAGAAGTTTTGGCATTTCTGCTTGCTAAATGATTAATTGACAAATCAAAATTGTTGCCGATTAACTTTCTGTAGAGGTGCAACAGATTACATAACTTAACAAAATGAATTGGTAGCTAATATGATAATTGATTAATCGTGAACAAAAACGTCATCACTGAATAAAACAAAATCCGAATGACGCTGAGCGTCTCTGGGTTTTGGACAAAGACTTTTGACGACGTCGTGTTCGGTGCAACTGTTTGACGATTCATAGACCACGTGATTAATCGAGAAAACAATTGGCAGGTTAATCGATAATGACGATAATCATCAGTTGCAGCCTTAATTTTCTCATGATTGACTAATGAAATAACTGACTAATCGGTTCAGTTGTAAATCTTGAACGATGGTACTGCATGTCGCCTTTTAAGGCAAAACAAAATGACAAAGGTAGTTACTGTTGTATACCAAGACGAACCATTCATTTCACCTCTGCTCCCCGAAATCCCCAAAACTGAGTTACATTTCAAAGCATCCGGCGACGGTTATCTTCATACAGTCTAACGAGGTCCAGTCACTAGAAACAAAAAAGGGACCGAGATCAACAAAATGGCAGCTACATTTTTGTCTCCTAACAGCAGCTCCAGACAAAACAAACATGGCTCCACCCTGAGCGGCCCGACCCTCTCTGTCACCTCTCTGTAAACTCTTTTATTTAAGGCGTGCTGTAAAGTCCACGTCTCCCGCTGCAGCCTCTGTCTCTGTCCTCGTCACAGCTGTCCTGTCCCCAGCTTTTATTCCTCGCCTCTTTGTGTCTGACCTTGGACCTCATTACGTTGTTGGTGAACTTTAATTTTTATCCACTGAGCTCTTTTCTCTTTGCGGATCTTTGAGCCCTGATGTTTTGTCCGCTGCTCTTATCAGCGGCCAAAACATGTATGGCAGTTTCTGTGATAAGATTCAGTGATTCAACAAAAAGGCATTTTTTAAAGACGCTGGCGGATGTTTGCTTTGTAGCCGCTCGCTGACTCACACCTCGTGGAAGGTTTCATGAAACGCAAATATGGCTGAGGACATCAAATATTGTGGAACGGTTTAATCAATCAGAATATAAAGTTGACTGAGATTACGCTGCGCTGCAAAAATGTGATCAATGCGGACTTGAAAAAATGACGGCAGCAAAGTGTCACAAATTATATTAGATAGATTTAAAGTACTGAACGCAGTGTCATGCTAAAGTATGCGCTAATGTAACCTAAATCTTTAAGAAAGCAAATTACTTTTACAAGTTTATTTGTATTTATTAGTTGTTTTTAAATTGACTTAGACTTGCTGAGTATCTGTGAGAAACTGATCTGGATTTGCTGAAGCATTTTAATCAGTTTCACAGGACTCTAAATCTTTTCAGTTATAATATCAGCCACTTTATTGCCCCGATTTTACTATTTGAATCCGATCTAGTCAATATCTCGACTCCTGGTTGGCCTGATTCATGGAAGTGCATTCACACAGCTCCAACCAACAACCAGATAACACACAAAACTATCAGACTCGGTTTTATTTTTCTGGAAATATGCCACACAGAATATTCTCCACTCTGCTGCGTTTTCTTCCGAATCCTAAAACGTCCTGAAACGGTTCTGAAATTCAACATTTTGGGGTTTTTTTTTTGAGGAGCTAAATTTTTGTTTTCAATACCTTTACCAGAAGCCTGTCGGGGAAATGCTTTGAAAGTTTTGGAGAGTTTCGATTGTTTAAATAGTCAGCAGCAGCTCCGTCTTCTTGCTTTAGCTGAAGACCTTTCACCGTCTTCCTCTGTGGTTTTAACCTCAAAACCTCTGTATCAACGTGTGTGTGTGTGTGTGTGTGTGTGTGTGTGTGTGTGTGTGTGTGTGTGTGTGTGTGTGATGAGATGACATCATCCTGAAAGTGTGTGAAGGTTATAACGATGCTGTCAGAAAGACGTGAACCACAGAAGTTCATTTCCTAAATCAATAAAAATCAAGATTTGAATGAAAGTACAGCTGGTGCTAATGAAATTAAAGCTCCATCTGTCCTTTAATAATAACATGTCATGATGTTTTATTTCTTGCTATGAGTTTGCTGATATCACAGATTCTTCTCTCCTCTGCAACAACACCAGAGCGAGGTCATCAGTCTGCTCAACTAATCACTGTTTTCTGTTCTCAGGGTCGAGTCACCGTACTAAAGGCGTTCCTGCACACTGCTGGTGAGTCTCTCTGATACCTTCGCTCATGTGAATACAATGAATATTCGGGTGTGAACATGTCAGAATAAAGTTATTAGCGTCGTGTTCACCCCCCAGTACAGAACATTTTTAAGATATTACTGTATCTGATTCAAAAAGCAAACAAAAAGTCAGAATGTAACGTGTAAAAGATTAAATATAGACGAAAATGTGGCTGAAAGTGACAGTAATGGACAGGCGGAGGTGAAGTTATGGCTTTGACGCTTCGGCCTCTGATCAAAGGAACAAAACATGTTTGA